>NW_026962124.1:25577-35577 GCF_032445375.1 Bacillus rossius redtenbacheri
GAACTAATCACACATCCTACATACACGGTTAATTTAGACTTACTAGAAGGACCAAGAGTCTCTGAACAATGGAACTTTCAGAACTCAAACATAATTTAAATTTTATTATTTACAGCTACACAAAACCTCCAACTGACTCCAAATGTCTACATCACATGACTAAAATATATTATCCGATACCAGGCTAGGTCCAAAGTCAATTATTTTTTGTACCTCTCATCTTCAGTTCAGAGGACCTTCAGTGTTGATATAGCTACAGCCAAGACATGCCCAGTACCATACATCTTCAAAGCCTTCAGAGTCGATCCTTCTTAAGCCTTACGACAAAAGTCTCCAAAACAAGAGAACTACTCTATAAGTTTACTAGACATTTATATGCTTGTCATAGCACACATCGATAAATATCTTCGTAAATAACCCAAAATATTATCAGACCACCAGCATTCGATTTATACACCAACATATCCATCAACACAAGTCCATTTTACATTAAGCTCCTCACTTACTTCCACCAGTCTACTCAGCTACACTCAGTACACAAAAAATAAAAGAAGTCAATTAACAACCTAGTAATTATGTTACATTCGGTCATTTAACATGAGGTGCCCGCCATATTGAAATTTGGGCACCATCTTAGATATTTGTATTTATTGACTTATTAGTTCGGGAAAAATTCCAAAATGCATGTTGGAGCACTGTCTTCGTTATCTTTATTCAACTTAGTTGTACAGTTCTTGCAAGAGGAACGAAGGCAGAATATTAGACGACAATAATGATTATGAAGAATGTAAAAAAGCTAATGCTAAAAATACTGATATAGATCAAAACAAAAATTTAAATTAAAAAACAAATGAAGACGGTGGCAACCCCATTAGAAATGAAAATATATTTACACCAATATCTAGTCGTCTCCATGAAAATGTGAAAGATGGAGAACCACCTGAAGCTGACAAGACCGAAGACTGTGATGAAACATCTGAAGCTGACATGATTGAAGGTTGTGGTGACACATCTGAGGTTGGCATGATCGAATACTGTGCTGACACAACTAAGGCTGATATGATTGAGTACTGTGCTGAAGCACCTAAAATGGTCAAGATCGAAGACTGTGATGTCGGCCTAAGACCAAAACGGTGGATAAGTCGTAATAAAATAAATTATCCTGATCAAGCTTGTGATGCTGACAGGAATGAGTACTGTGCTGAAGCACCTAAATCATGCAAGAGCGAAGACTGTGATGGTGGCTTGAGACCAAAACGATGGAAACGACATACTAAAATGAATTATTCTGATCAAGGTTGTAATGCGGACATGATTGCATACTGTGTTGAAGCACCTAAAGCTGTCAAGAGCGAAGGTAGTGATGGTGGGTTAAGATCAAAACGATGGAAACGACGTAATAAAATAAATTATCCTAATCAAGCTTGTGATAAACACTGGATCGATGCCGAAAGTGACCTTGTAGTTGGTGTTGAAACAGAAGACACCAGGGGTAATAATATTTATTATAAACATACAAGGAAGATGAACGTAGCAAAAGAGATCGATTGTACCTCATGGGAAGATCCAAACATGTTGGTTGACAGGCTAAGACTTCTACATGGTTCGCTTTGTGCAGGAAACTATTCGAACATGAAAGAAATATCCTTCATACTTAAAGAACTGAGGGAAGCTGGCTACATAAAATAATGGTTTCATTTAAATGCATGTGTATAAACTTGAAGAAAAATTAATATATTTTTCAAAATTGATTTTATTATTTCTCGAAAGCTCATTTCTAAATAAAACTTATAACTTAAAGGTGTAAAAAAGTCATTACTGACATCCAAAAATGTATACTAATAAAGTCATGCATGTAAACATGTCAAGTTCGATAAAAAGTAATTGAAATCAGTTGGAGCATTTGGAGCTGTTGGAGCTGTTGGAGCTGATGTAGCTGTTGGAGCATTTGGAGAATTTGGAGCCTTTGGGACATTTGGAGCTGTTGGAGCTGTTGGAGCCATTGGAGCCGTTGGAGCCGTTGGAGCATTTGGAGCATTTGGAGCTGTTGGAGCTTTTGGAGCATTTGGAGCCTTTGGAGCTTTTGGAGCTGTTGAAGCTGTTGGAGCTAAGAATTAGTCGTTTCACGTCTATTCAGGGTTGAATGTTTATAAGGTTGCTGGCTTTCGCAAGTGATCTTGTAGTAGGATAGAAATTATGTAATAAATATTATGTTTGTAAAATAACTTTTGGTGTTTTATTTCTCGAACCAGACACTTTTCTGATATTTAAATTAAATATATTTTCAGCTTCGTCCATAGATCGAGGCTAGTTTCGATTCAATATGTAAAATGATGTGTGATTTTTTCGGTGAATTTTGGAATTTTTCCCGAACTAATAAGTCAATAAATACAAATATCTAAGATGGTGCCCAAATTTCAATATGGCGGGCACCTCATGTTAAATGACCGAATGTAACATAATTACTAGGTTGTTAATTGACTTCTTTTATTTTTTGTGTACTGAGTGTAGCTGAGTAGACTGGTGGAAGTAAGTGAGGAGCTTAATGTAAAATGGACTTGTGTTGATGGATATGTTGGTGTATAAATCGAATGCTGGTGGTCTGATAATATTTTGGGTTATTTACGAAGATATTTATCGATGTGTGCTATGACAAGCATATAAATGTCTAGTAAACTTATAGAGTAGGTCTCTTGTTTTGGAGACTTTTGTTGTAAGGCTTAAGAAGGATCGACTCTGAAGGCTTTGAAGATGTATGGTACTGGGCATGTCTTGGCTGTAGCTATATCAACACTGAAGGTCCTCTGAACTGAAGATGAGAGGTACAAAAAATAATTGACTTTGGACCTAGCCTGGTATCGGATAATATATTTTAGTCATGTGATGTAGACATTTGGAGTCAGTTGGAGGTTTTGTGTAGCTGTAAATAATAAAATTTAAATTATGTTTGAGTTCTGAAAGTTCCATTGTTCAGAGACTCTTGGTCCTTCTAGTAAGTCTAAATTAACCGTGTATGTAGGATGTGTGATTAGTTCTTTGAATATATAATTTAAACTCGTACTCTTTTAAATTCCTAATTTTTTTAAAGTAATAACAATGGATGATGTATTGACTTGCGTATTATACAAGCGGACGCTGATATTTAAGCGAGTCTTAGACAGCAGGTCCCTCAGTCCACCTCTTGTAGTGGTGCAGTGCAGATCTGATGGATTGACTTGTCTGCATATAAGTCCGATACGTGAATATTCATGTGTATCCGAACTCAATGGTAGCAACGATGACATCGGTACAAATCCCAATGGTGGCGGGGTCAACGGCTGCAGAGATCTTGGCGGAGGGTCTCGCGTCTTCACCGGGGTCCCTGACGACGGAGGCGATGATGACGAAGCAGATCCCAATGACAACGATGAGGGCAGCTCCAGAGATCCCGATGATGGCTGTATCTACTGTCTCTTCACTCCAAGAGACTTCAATGTGTGCATTATCGAACGCAGAGGAGACTCCGATACCTGCAACTACACCGCATTTGGTAAATAAAACATTTCGTGAGCAATTCCCGGCTTCTGCATCAGTCGTGTATGCATCAGATTCTTTGGCATCCAGTACAGATGATCTGTCAATGTCGACTGGGAAATCTCCCGCTCATGCAACATACGGGACTTCGTCGCCTACAACAGCAGTGTACATTGAAAGTAAGATACTTTCCGAGCCGTCGGTGACTCAAGGTCTAACGACGAGACATCTGTGTACGTACTGTGATAAGAGTTTTAAATACCGTCAACATGCAAGAAGACATGAAAATCATGTCTGTAGAAGAAACGCTAATCGTGTGACATTTCCGTGTGACCCGTGTGGTGTACATTTCACAAACAAAAGTAATTTGATTAGGCATTGTAAAAGCAAAGTTCATTTGCAAGTTTTACAGCGGGGAAGCGATGGTAATTGCGATGAATATCTGTATCAGTGCTGCTACTGTGGTAAACAATTTGAACGACTACGAAGTACACGCATCCATTAAGAGCATGGCTGCAGAAGAAATCTTGACCGTGTAAAATTTCTGTGTGAGAAGTGCGGTGTACAGGTTACACGAAAATTATACTTGAAAAAACATTATAAATTTTGTAAAGGTGGGTTTCTAGCATCATCTCTGGTCCTCTAAGGTGTTACACTCCTGATCTGATGTATCGTGATCTGTATGAATTAGTTGTATTTTGTCACTCTAAAAACTAAATATAATAATTTATTTTAATAAAAATGAATGTCACATGAACTGAGAAATGTATACGATAAATATATACAGTGTCAAATTTCTTTGTATATAAATGTAAACTTTTAAATAAATTATAGAATTAAAAATTTATTTGATTTATTTTTCTTAACCTATTTCATTCATCTTAATGTAATAAACTACATGTGACACGTAATTTTGGTCGGAGTTGTAATGCACGTTTTGACTTGTTTGAGTGTATTATTATTTTTACCAATAATGTTCAAGACAGTTTATTTTGCTAAAATTATTTTTGTCTGAGTATGTTATCTGCATTCTTAGGATTTTTTATGGGAGATGTTTTGGTAAAGTGCTGGTGTATGTAATACCGTAACGTTAGAGCAAATCTGATAGGAACTTGATTTATTATTTCTGAGAAATAATTTACTACTTCCCGAAATAAAACTAACAGACTTGTGGAAAATTTATGGTCTTAAATCGTAACCTGTCATATATTGGTGTACACTACGGAGGTGATATTAAAAAATTAAATGATGTTAATCAATTGATCACACTTCGGAGTACTCTGGTGCACTGTATGGGCTGTATCAGTAAGATTCTGGATACTTGGAAAGCGGTTCTTCGTCCAAGTTACTCACTCCTTCGTTGCTGATTACTAACATCAATTTTTACAACATGGAAAAAAGAATGTATACTGGCCGAGGTCTTGATTTGAAATATTTTGCTGCTTATAATTATCAGAGTATCGGCTTTCACAGTATGGTATGTAGGAATCGACTCCTCTCGTATATGTGCTACAATTTTTTTTTTGTTGATAGCAAGTTATACATACGTAGGCTGATTTTCTGCTCTGGTTCAGTGATGCATACTTTGAAGTGGTTCCAGCAAGTACTTTACGTATGCTGGATTACGATTTCACTGGAGTTTTACGTGAAATGAGTGCGAAGACTAGCGACGTGATGTGTGTATGACTCGAGCAAACATATGACTGTCGCAGCATTCTGCAAGCTTGCAACTCCTGCGCGAGGGGTCAATGTTCATTTGCGGGTGACGGTATGCGTGTCTCGATCGAGAAGTCTCTGCCTCTATTCTTGAGAAATTTTTTAATTTTCTTTGAGTTTAACGTGCTTGAATTTATGTACTTTTGACTAGTCGCACGTGAATAATTTTAAATTCGTATACATTGGAACATATTTTTCTACATGAGGTAAGAAAAATACATAGATGCTACAATGTCTGAGATAGGTATCGAACACCTGTTACTTACCCTATGAGTGACTAACACTTGTTTGACCTATCTCCTCTAACCCTCGTTTACTTTGTGATATAGATGAGATATGGTTGTTTTCAGACAGATGATGGTTAAAATGTCTTGGACAAAGTGTCCTTTGTAGAAATTACTATGTGTGGTAATTATTTTAGTCGAAGAGATAATTTAATAAAACATGTAAAAATAACGTGAAGGTGTTTCTATGTGTAAACAAATCATTGATAGGATGGATTTGTATGTAGAAATGGTGGTATACCACATCTATTGAAGAACACTGCATGGTATATATAATGAAAGACTCTTGTGCTCAAGAAACTAAACTATAGGTGGAAAGGATGATGCGGTTCCTAAGATTAAATGAAAGGAACTTTGATGATTTTTTTTTCTATATACTAAGATGATTTAATTGAGTTTGTGATGATGGGTTGACAGATTAAATAATAAAACTGGACACATAGGCTTTTAAAGAAAATGAGAATGGAGCTAAACATGTCTAGAAAACAATAGAGACTATTGTAAAGCTCACAATATCATAGATTGTTGTACGTCTCTGACAACAGAAATGTGGAAACGATATCATAAAGTGAGTGATATTGATGCAGCTTCTGGTATTATAACTGGTAGCTATGGTGATGATGTCTTTACGTCTGTGATAGTGACACGGACGCGAAGATTTTAAGACTAATAATAACATATATGTAAAGACGATGGAAGCCGTAGCACGCGAGACCAAATTGATCATCGAGAGTCAATCCAAATGATTGGAGAATAGGCTAAAACTTCTACTTGGTTCGCTAAATGTTAAAAATTTATACATCCTCAAAGAAACGTGAACTAAGAAATGCAGGGTTTATAGAATGGAACCTACTTTTTTTTGATCAGATGTATATTATTGGAAATAAATATACAATTTAATATGTGTTTTATTAAAAATCATTCTTAGACATGTACTTTCAATCTCTTGACGTCTACAGTGTTAGTAAAGTATATAAAATATTTACGTACCTGGTTCTTCGTTTACCATGTATATTTTGCATTTTTTAATTCGAATTTGTTAACGATCAACGGCTGAAATGATGTGCGTTATAAACTATAAGTCCTTCTATTACTGGTGTGATTTATAACACTGTGTAATTTTAAGGATAATATGGCCAATAAGATTGTCATTGGCTTGGTACTTCGCTTGAATGAAATTTAAATGTTAACTTTGTGATGAAAGCTGCTAGTGAGTGCATTGCGTGTTCATTTCATTTGTCAAATTTGCTTCCAAATGTGTTACCTTCTTTGGTATGCTTCTTTTTTAAATGATGTTTTGACTCAAGTATTATAGTAATTGGTTCTTGATTTGACTAGAGTATTATTCCAACCGGTGCATGTATATAAGCGAGTCCTAAGACAGCAGGTCGCTCAGTTGTTACTGTCGTCGATGGTGTAAGGATCCCCTATTTTGATTAATCTGGTGCATAAATCGTGTAATTGCTTGTTTTTGTGAACTCGATGGCATCTTTGCCGACTTTAACGTCGAACTCAGATGTTGTACCATCGTCTACGGGAACCCTGACGTCAGCGACGTCGAAGAAGGTACAGATCCCGTCGGCAAAGACGACGTCATCACAAGAAGAAACTTCAACAGTCGCGATACCGTCAGCAGAAGAGACTTTAATGCCGGTGGTGTTGACTACACAGGAAAACTCGACGAACTGCGTTTCGCCCTCGATGGAAACTTCAATAGATGGTGATTCGACAACGACTAACGAACATCGGTGCTGTTACTGTGACAAGATTTTCTCAAACAGCAGCAATGTTCGACGGAATGAGAAGAGAGTTTGTACCAAGAACCATTATCGTAAAATGTTTGTTTGTGAGAAATGCCATAAGCAAATTGCCAAAAAAAATAATATGAAAACGCACATGAAGACATGTAGAGGTCCTGCTGTGCGGCAGAAAGTAAAGGTTTCTATACAACAACGATGCATTGATGTTCATAAGAGTATGCCTGGAGATGGCGTAACTGCGGCAACGTCAGTATCTGGATCGGGTCTGAAAGGATCGGCTTCATCACCACGGTATCCTTGCAGCTACTGTGATATGTTCGCATTTGCTCATGACGCACGAAGACATGAGCGGAGTAAATGTAGGAAGAATCATTCTCGTATAAAGATTCGCTGTGATGGGTGCCATGGTTGGTTTACACGTATTGACAGTTTGCGACAACATGCGAAAAAATGCATCGGTAAAGTCCGTGTGTCCACTGAAGAACTACCTGTAGAAATTTCGACTCCTCGCTTTAGATTGGAGACTCATAAGCGTACAAGCAAGAAAACCGATGTGCAGCAACCGATTGCTATAACGTCTGAACATGAAAATAAACCTAAGACTGTGTTCGGCGCATTACAAGTGAATGATAATGGGTTCTACTTGGCGCAGTCTGCATTTCGTGGAACATTGAAAGACTACTACTATCTCAATATGTTAGGTGAGTCGAAAGACATTTGTAATTTCCTTGATGATATCAGAGAGGACATAATCAATCAGCTTACTGATGACGTAGCAACAAACGGACCATTAAAATATAACTTGTGGTTGGACTCTATATATGGAAAGCCATATCCATTCGAAGACGAAGTGAAGAAGTGTGCATTCAAGACATCGGCTGCAGTAATTTACAATTCTGACGATGTGAAGCAAACTGTTAAAAACGGTATCCAGAAACTCTGTCAAGAAGAGGAGGACTATGTCTGTAAAGGTTTTGGCTGGACTATTTCTAGTATAAACCGATTGGAGCTGAGAATTAGTCATTTCACGCCTATGCGGACCTAAGTGATTATAAGAATACTGACCTTTGCAAGTGATCCTGTAGTAGGATAGAAATTGTGTAATAAATATTATGTTTGTAAAAGACTTTGTGGTGTTTTTTATTTCTCGAAACTTAAACTTTTCTGGTATTTAAATTACATTTATTTTAGCTTCGTCCAGGATCGTGCCAAGGACAGGAATCGATCTAATCAATCCGTTTTCTAATAAGTTAATTTTTTATAAATTTAAAAAAAAAATTCATTAAAATCGGATAATAAATAAAAAAGTTAAAGATGACGAGCGTAACAAAATGAGCAATGATCTAGAATCCGATATGGCCGCCAAGGCCACGATCAAAGCTCCCCACAGCATGCGGCTTAGAGCGACTTGATCATGGGGAATTTAAGCAACTTTGGGGACATGTCTATTTTTTTAAAATTTTCATAAATATTTTATTAATTTTTTTTATAATTTTTTAAATTTTTTTCATTAAAATCGGATAATAAATAAAAAAGTTAAAAATGGTGACCATAACAAAATGAGCAATGATCTAGAATCCAATATGGCCGCCAGGGTCACGATCGAAGCTCCCCACAGCATGCGGCTTAGAGCGGTTTGACCATGGGGAATTTAAGTCACTATAGGGAACATTTCTAGTTTTTTTTTTAATTTTTTATTAAATTTTTATTATTTGAATTTTTTTATGATTTTAAAAATTTTTCCCGTTTTTCTAACATAAAAATTACGGATTTTCAAGATGGCGATCATGACGTCATACAAGGTGAAGATATATATACTTTGACATAAGTGGTGGGGGTCAGTCTGCCAGCACCCACCACGAGGGGAAGGATCGGTCGCCATTTTTATTTTTTTGCACTCGTCGGGTTCGAACCGAGGACTCTAAACTCCGTGTCGTAAAAGTATATATTTTTATAAATATTTTATAAAATTGTATTAAGTGAATTTTTTTATAAATTTTAAAATTTTTTTCGTTAAATTCGGATAATAAATAATAAAGTTAAAGATGGCGGCCGTAACGAAAATTGCAACGGTGACGTCATACTTCAAAATGGCGGAAAACACATCACCGGAATTTTCGAGAACACACAATTACATCATCCAAAATGGCGGATCCAAGATGGCGGATCCAAAATGGCCTCTGGAGTCAAGGTCAAGGTCAAAATCAAGGTCAAAACCATCCAAGATGGCCGCCGTGAAGTCACAATGCAAGATGGCGGTCGGCACCACAGGCACCACCCCCTGGACCCTGTCCCCGGACATACTTTCCTATACTATTGATGGTGCTTCCAAAATGTGCTTCCTTTTTGTTGATGGTGTTTCCAAACGTGAGGCCTTTTTTGATTGTGTTTCCAAAATGTGCTGCCTTTTCGTTGATGTTGTTTCCTTTTTGTTGATTGCGCGTAGTAAAATATGTAGTGACTGAAAATTTACTAGTTCAAAACTTCTTGGTGTTACTAAAATATTTTTCAAGGTCACTTGGTCCTTTAGTATGTATAAAAATTTCATGATGGTCTAAATGACTGTAATTATCTAAAGACGAAGAAGGTCCTGCGGTCCTGAAATGACTTAATTTTTCGACTTGTAATTTTTACATTGGTGGTATTTGAGTGATTTTTATGTTAGATTGAATTCAAAGGGTGGTGGGGGTAACTGCAATATACTAATGTTGGGATTAATTTGATGGT
>NW_026962124.1:36077-51077 GCF_032445375.1 Bacillus rossius redtenbacheri
TTACCATAACTTCTTAAAGCCATTAGATAATATTTAACTCAAGAAAGGTATTGTGATATGTTTAAAGAAAGAAAGGTGAAACCTTTAACTTTACCAGCAGGTATTAGTATCACTGAGGTATCTTCTAGGTTGTAGCAGCAATAGTAGTAATAATAATAAAATTAAATAAGGTAATAAAAAAGAAAAGTTTTACATGTGATCAAATCATGAATGTATAAAACTGGAATAAATTTAAATTTTTTTTATTTTTCTTCATAGGCTGTTTTGAAATTGATGAGTAAGTGCCTCTTCTTTTAAATTTTTTAATGCTGAACACTGTTACATAAGAGATGAATGTTTAGAAAATTTAAAAAAAAAAAAAAAAAAAAAAGCTAGCCCAGCCCCCTCCCCCCCTCTCAGAAAATCCAAACAAAAAAAAAACACCCTCCTTCAAAACATCACATAATCATCCAGCCAGCAGTGCAGACGAGAAATTTGCACTCGGGGCCGCCATTTTGACGATAAATTCTTGCATGGCACACCAAAGGTAGGAAAGAATTTAAAAAAATAAAAATAATGGGCGAGCACCCTCGCGTCTGCCTGTAGAAAATGAAGTTAAAAGTAACATAACCTAAAGACAGGCACACACTAGGGTGCTCCCAGGCGGTTGAGAAATTTTTTCCCGCCAAAAGACTTATATATATTATTTATTTTACTGTTTTTGCAGGGGGCTATGTCGGTCTGTGTGCAAAGTAGTTCCTACTCCCGCCGCCAGGAGCGCGCGCGGTGGGTAGCGATGTTGTTTTTTCTGCTTTCATTTGTTTATTATTTAGAGGGTTAATGCTATGTAAATGTATGCAAGTTTGGTTATGTATCGGTAGTTGTGCGAGATTTAATTTCCGAAACGAAATTTGACTTTCATCGGCCTGCATTTCTCACTTATTCGGAAAATACATGTGTGTTTATGTATGTATAATAATCGAGTGATTTTGTAATAATTTGGAAGTTTTGTTTGCGTGTGCGATGTGGGGAAGAAAAGGTGTGCACACGAGTCCTAGGGCTATATTTTTTTTTATTGCGAAATATTTACTTCATGTGGTGAAAAATTTTAAATTATTTGTGATGCAAGTGAAATTTTTTTTTTTTTTTCAGTTGGGTGATGTGTTTGTCCTCGTTTGTGTGCAAGGAAGCAAACATGCTGAAGGTAAGGGGCCATAAATGACACTTTAAAATATTAGTTTACCATTAATTTTGGTTAAATATTAAATTGCCATATAAGTAAAATCATGTCAACTGTTGTATTCCACCCAGTATAAGCTGTTAGTAATGGGTACTTAATATAAATAGAATAAATGTAAGCATTTTCGTCTGCATGAAAATTCACTTTTTTTTTTGGATCCATTTGTACTGTGGGTAGTTAAATAGTACATTATGTTGTTTTTACTTCGAAGTACAAAACATCTTGTGCATGATTGCAAATTCAAACGCAGTTAAGCATAATATGAATTCGAATTATGTGTGTGTGTGTGTGTATATATATATATATTTTTTTTTCAGTTGTTTTTTTTTTTACTGTGTCCAGTTTTAGCACAAATGGAATTATTTTCAAAGTGAATCGATGCAACTGGTCTTTGCCATTAATATTGATATATGATCTAACTAAATTAAATAGAAAGGATTTTTTTATTTATTTTTTTATATATATAAATATAAATATATTTGTAGCAATGTACTAATGACCACAGAAGTAAGCAAAAAAAAAAAAATATATATATATCTCAGCCAGTAAACCATGCGTCTTAAAGACTTTTTTTAATGAAAATATTTCTGCCTTGGTTAAGCTTACATTTACTATCATAGGGATTGAGGGAATTGTAGAACAGCAGCAGAAGCATTTCCTTTCATGATCATGTTCTTGGTCCTGAAAAGGACCGTTTATGTAAGCATGTGCACACCAGACCTGCTCACTTGGAGCTGGTGTATTTGGTGACAGCCTTGGTGCCCTCGCTGACAGCGTGCTTGGCCAGCTCCCCGGGCAGCAGCAGTCTCACGGCCGTCTGTATCTCGCGGCTGGTGATGGTGGAGCGCTTGTTGTAGTGGGCGAGGCGGCTGGCCTCTGCCGCGATGCGCTCGAAAATGTCGTTCACGAAACTGTTCATGATGCTCATGGCCTTAGATGATATGCCAGTGTCCGGATGAACTTGCTTCAACACTTTGTAGATGTAGATTGCGTAGCTTTCCTTCCTCTTGCGCTTCTTTTTCTTGTCGCCCTTCGAGATGTTTTTCTGGGCCTTGCCCGCCTTTTTGGCTGCCTTACCGCTCGTCTTGGGGGGCATCGTAGGTCTGAGCTGTGCCGCTGTCGCTAGATGAGTGAGACGGGAACTGAATTTTTTTCGTGAAAAGTTTTCTTGGCTTCTTGTTGCGCGACCAATCGGAGCGCTCCGCGGCTCGTGATTGGTCGCGCTCCGCGGAGGGACGTGTAACAAAAGTAATTTCCAGCGGCCGGGGCGCCACTTTCTCGTAGGTTGCGGACCAGTGTACAGCCTATAACTCAACATGTCTGGCAGAGGAAAAGGAGGAAAGGTTAAGGGGAAATCCAAGACTCGCCTCGGCAGTAGTGTTTGCGATCGCTCCAGTGTTCTTGCCTCGTTTCGGTGTTTGTGGTTTCAGTTCGCCATCGAAGTGGTGTTTTTTGTGTTCTGTATTAATTTGTGCACCTGCACAAACGTTTGTGAGTGTCGGCGCGGCGTCGTTTAATTTTAATCAGTGTTTCTGTTCACTTGTCATTATGTAAACAATCTTGGATACTTTCGATTAATCGATTGGGCCTGGACTCGCCTTTCGATTGTGTGGTCCCAATTATTATTTTTGTGGTCCCAATTATGTGGTCCCGATTTTCTGCACCATAAATTTGTGGTCCCAACTGGAAATGGACAGCGACGTGGTTCCTGCCTCTCCGAACGCCATTGTGGTGGACCATCAGTCTCTTGCGGCCCCGCCATCCTTGCCGCCGCCGCCTGTCATGCCTGGTAAGCACTGGGCCGCAGCGGGCGGGTACCGCTCCAACGTCATCTCGTCCTCCTCGGACTCGGAGGCTGACGTTCTCTCGGCCGAACCCTCTTCGCAAGGTGCTGCCGACCGCCGCAACAGCAAGTACAGCAAGGACGCTGCCAAGGCGATGGTTCGGCGCCAATACTTTGCGGGCCCTCGCCCTGATGGGGTTGGTGGCAGCACACCATCTTCTCGTGCCATCTCCCGGGCTGACACCAGGGAACACCGCCGCCAACAGCAGGCGGAGGTTCTCCACACGAAGCGGCAGGCGGATGCGCATGTGGCGGCCATCATTGACGCTGTCGCGGCGGGGGTGGAACGCCCCTGGTCGCATGGCCGCACGCCTTCCTGGCCTAATGATCTTCACCGCATTGACGCGGAGGAGGTGGCGGATGCTGGTGGGGGGCCCGCCTCCCGCTCTGCCTCCCAGCCGGACATCAATCTTATTCGGCAGGTCGAGGAGACCTGGCGTGGGCTGTCCTCAGGATCGCTGTCTGCCCCCCAACCGGTACCCACCGTTTCCAGCTGCCACACGCCTCGGAGTGCGGCGACGGTTACCACCACGTCCACTGTGATGACCACCACCTCGGTCGCCATCTGCGCCGTGTCGGGGGGCCGCCCGCCGGCCCTGCTTTCCCCTTTGGTTGCTGACGCTGATCCCCCATTTCAAGCCGTCGGGGCAGCGGAGCCCCATCTGGGCCTTTCTCCTGCCGACCCCCGGGCCCCACCTGACCCAGTGCCCCGCCGTCCAGCTGCCGGGGTGGTTGCGGCGCCACCGGTGTCTTCGTGCGCCGCCTCTTCGGCTCCGCGCACCCCAGTGGTGCCCCCAGGTGGTCCGGCCTCTGCTGAGCCACGCGTCAAGCGTATTCCACCCATCGTTGTGGCCACCCGCCTCACCGCCGATGCACTGCGGGGCAACCGCGAGTTGCGCCGTAAACTTCAAGGGGACTTTACGGTGGACTACCTGCGGGGGTACCCACGGTACCACCCCACCTCTCTTCAAGACAGGGCGGTGCTCATGGAGTATTTCCGCACCCATGGGATCCAGTGCCATACTTTCCCGGTGGCAGGCCGCGCCAAACCGAAGTTAGTCCTGGCTGGTCTGCCCCCCACTGCCGCGGAGGCGTCGGTGTGGGAGGAGCTGGCTGAGGAGGGCGTCCGCCCGGACTCCCTCCGTCGCCTGACGCCGGACTGGGCGGCGGACCGCGGTGTAATCCGGTTCCTCCTTGTCTTTCCGGATGCCGCTCAGCTGGCGAAGGCCCGCGCCCTGAGACACCTGGCTGGGCTCCGCATTCAGTGGGAGGAGTTTCGGGGTGGATCCCGCCCCCTCCAATGCCACAACTGCCAGCGGTGGGGGCACCGGGTGGAGGACTGTGGCCACCCGTTCCGTTGCCTCCGCTGCGTCCGGCAGCATGCCCACGGCGCCTGCCGAAGACCCCGGAGGAGCCGCCTTGCTGCGTCAACTGTGAGGGGCAGCATCCGGCCAATGCCCACACCTGCCCCTCCTACTTGAAGTTCCTCGAGCAGCAGCTGCGGCGGAAGGGGCCTTCGCTTCAGCAGCTGCCACGGCCCCAGCCGCCACGCCACCACCTCCACGACGCCGCTCCCTCCCGGCCATCCATGGCTGCCGTGCCTCCAGATGACTTTCCGTCCTTGCGCCCTCCATCCTCGTACCGTCCTCCGGGGACGCACTCCTATGCGGCGTCTGTTGCCGGTCCTCCGCTGTTTCTGGGGCCCATTCCTTTTGCGGCACAGCTTCCACCCGCCCCTCAGGCCCCCTTCGCCACGCAAGGGCCCCGCCCCGTCCCTCTCCTTCCGGTCGCCCCGCCTGTGGTCTGGTCCTCGCATCGGCCGCCGGGATGGGGTGCAGGGTCTGCGTCGGTCCCCATGGCCTTTGAACCGGCTTCAGCCCCCCTTCCCCCTCTTCCCGAGAGGGGCCCACCTGCTGATCCTTCCCAGGGGCTGCCCTCGGGTACGAGGCTGTCTGACACCCGCCCGGTGGGCTCCCGGTCCCCGGGTCAGCCTGACCCGCCCTCCGAGGGCACCCCCCCACTGGCTGCCTCCTCACGGGCCTCCCTCCATTTGCCTCATTCTGACCTTCCCTCGCACTCGCCTTCCCCACTCCAGGGCCCGCCCCATTCTCACCCCACGGTAGGTCTCACCGGGCCGCAGCAGCCTCCCCCTCCACTCGAACATCCGCCTGGTCCGCCTCCATCCGCTTGCCCCGCCCGTTCTTCGGCCGGTGAGGCATCGCCTCGCAGCGCACCTTCCTTCCTTCCGTCTGCTTCCCTCTCCTCGTCTTCCCACATCCCCTTCTCGGCCTTCTTTGAGACTTACAACTGGCTACAGCACCTCCGTCTCCTCCCGTGGTTGCAGTTGTTTGCCACGGGCATCTACCACATCTCCCAAGCCTCTTCCCCTCTTCTTCAGGCGGAAATATTTTTCCGCACCGTCCTCGCCTTTTTGCAGGGTGTGTTCTCCGCCCCCCCTTAAACTGGTCCTCTGGAACGCCCATGGCGTTCGTTCCAAGCAGGCTGACTTCTTCCATTTCCTACATGCCCACCATCCTGACATTGTCTGTTTGACCGAGACTTGGCTGAAGCCCCAGCATCCTTTCTCCCCACCTGGGTATGCCACCATCCGTCGGGATAGGGATGCGCGGGGGGGCGGGGTTGCCCTCCTTGTCCGCGAATCCCTTCCCCATCACCCGCGCGCGCTCCCGCCGCTTCTAAATGTGGAGGCGGTGGCTGCCCGCCTCCGCCTCATCCCACACCCCCTCACTGTGTGCTCGGTCTACTTGCCCGAACACGGCTCGTTCCCGGCCCGCGGCCTCCAGACGTTATTCCGCATGGATGCCCGGGTGGTGGTAGGGGGGGACTTCAATTGCCGGCATCGCGACTGGGGCTGCTTGTCCACGAGCAATCGGGGTATTCAGCTCCTTCGTGTCGTCCAGGGTTCCCCGGCACTCACCCTTCACTCACCCCCATCTTTCACGTTCATTCCGTGTCACATCCGGCAACGGCCGAGTGTCCTCGACTTGGTTATCACGGTGGGCCCGGTGGCCATGTCGGGGCTCTCGGCTCGCGCCGAGCTCACTTCCGATCATACACCGGTCATCGGTTTCGTGCGTGCGGCTTCCCGCCCTCCTCCTGTGTCCCCCACTTCCTTCGATTTCGCTCGTGCCGACTGGGCCGCCTATCGGGCACATCTGGACGGCACACTCAACCTTCATTTTCACATCTCCTCCCGGCAGCAGTTGGACGAGCACGTGTCCATCCTCACGGACTCGATCCTGGCTGCTGCACGGGCCTCCATTCCCTGTCGTCGCCCGCTCCTGCGGGGCGCGCCCTTCCCGCCGTCTCTGCGCCAGCTCATTTCGGCCCGCAATGCCGCTCGACGGCGCTGGCAGTATCGCCGGACGGGGGACCGCTGGCGGGAGTACGTGGATCTTCGGGCGCGCTGCCGGAGGCTCATCACCGAATGGCTGGCAGTGGAGCGGGTCCGACACATCCAGTCACTGTCATTTCGTTCCGGTTCCATCTTCCGCTATGCACGGGGCCTTCGTTCCACCTCGTCTGTCATGCCGCCTCTGGACGGGGGACCGCGGGGTTTGTGTGAGTCCCCTGCCCAGAAGGCGGAACTCCTGGCGGGCTTCTTCCATTCATCTTTTACCCCCACACTCCCGCCAGGGGTCACGTCGCTCCTCCCGGTCCACTATACCCCACCTCCCCCTCCACGACCTGGTGATATTCCCTTGACCACCCCAGGGGAAGTGTTCCGTGTCACCTCTCATCTCAAGCTTCGCTCTGCCCCTGGGCCCGACCACATCCATCCGCGGCTGGTCTTCTCCCTTTCCCGGAAGGCCACCGTGTTTCTCACCAAAATCATTAATGGCATCTTCCTCACGGGTCACTTCCCTACCTCGTGGCGGGCTGCGACCGTTGTGCCCATTCCAAAGTCGCGTGCAGATGCTCACCTTCCCGCGGGCTATAGGCCCATCAGCCTCCTGTCAGTCCTCTCTAAAGTGGCCGAGAGAATCATCCTCCGTAGGTTGGAGCTTCATCTCACCCCTCTCGGTCCCCTTCCTGCATTTCAGTTTGGTTTTCGGCGCGGGCTGTCGGCGCAACACGCCGTGGCGCGCGTCGTTGACCAAATCACCGAAGGCTTCACCTCCTTCCAGCACACTGGTGTTGTTCTGCTTGATCTGTCCAAGGCCTTTGATACCGTCAGCCATCACGCGCTCCTTCTGAAGCTGGCGTTTCAGGGCTTTCCTCCTGCTCTCATTCATCTTCTTTATAACTTTCTCTCACATCGCTCATTTCGTGTCCGTGTCGACCAATCTTTTTCGCAGTCCTGCCATGTTCCTGCCGGTGTCCCTCAGGGAGCGATCTTGTCGCCCCTGCTTTTTTCCCTCTACACTTCCGACATACCGGTCCCCCCCATTGCACTCTCACCCTCTATGCAGATGACACTGCCATCTCCACCTCATCTCGCCTTGTTTCCGACATTCCCGCCCGCCTCACGGCGGCGGTGTCACTCATCTCCTCATACTATCACTCTTGGGGAATCCGGGCGAATGCCGGCAAGTCCCGGGCGACCCTCTTCACCCGCCGTTTCCCTCGCCCCCCGCCCGCCGTGGTGTCCCAGGGGGTGCCGATACCCTGGTCCCCGTCGGTGGTGTACCTGGGTGTCCGCCTGGACTCTGGTTTGCGGTGGGGTGCGCATCTCGCTGATTCCGTTTCGTCGGCCCGGCGTGCCCTCTTTGCCCTGGCGCCTATCCTCAGGCCGACTTGTCCTCTTCCCTCTTCCGATCGTGTCACACTTTTTCGTCTCTACGTCCTTTCCATTCTGCTGTATTGTTCCCCTGTGTGGGCGCACGCCTCCCCCACGGCCTTCCGCCCACTCCTCGTCTTTTTTCACTCTTCCCTTCGCATGTTGCTCGGCCGCCCCCGGTGGACCCCCATTCCTGCCCTTCTGGATGCCACCTCCCTCCCGCCGCTCACCCTTCTGATCACAACTCAGGCCGATCGTTTTTACCGCTCCATCCGTCGCTCCCGCCTGCCCATTGTGGCTGCCATTGCCGCCTACGACACCACCCTCCCTTACCCGCACCGTCGTCTCCTGGACTACCAGGCCCACCGGCCGCCCTAGTTGGCGTCCCCGGCCGCCCCTCCCATGCGTCTCCCATGCGTGGTTTCTAGCTGCCGTGTGGCCCCCGGGGCGGACATTAACCCGGTGACAGTGCGCGTGTTCTGGTGAACCTGCCGGCCCCCTGGCAATGGTAGTGGTGTTTTGTGTATTCGTCGGATGCATTCATTTCTGGGGTTTTTTAGGCTAGTTTTCCCCAGTATCCGCCCTTCATCTCGTTTGTGGTGCTCGGTTCCCTTTTTTGACTTTATCCCTGATTACACTGGAAGAAACAAGACGTTTGGGACAGTGTTCGTGGTGTTTTTGTGTTCGTCTGTTGTATCAGTTTGTGTGTATGTTGTTCCATATGTAAGCGCCCCGGCGCCTTCCTGTACAATACAAATAAAAAGCATTTAAAATTCAATTCAATTCAATTCCAAGACTCGCTCCAGCAGGGCAGGACTTCAGTTCCCAGTGGGGCGCATCCACAGGCTGCTGCGCAAAGGCAACTACGCAGAGCGTGTCGGGGCAGGCGCCCCGGTCTACTTGGCCGCGGTGATGGAGTACCTGGCCGCCGAGGTGCTGGAGCTGGCGGGCAATGCTGCGCGCGACAACAAGAAGACCAGGATCATCCCGCGTCACCTTCAGCTGGCCATTCGCAACGACGAGGAGCTCAATAAGCTCCTGTCAGGCGTGACCATTGCCCAGGGTGGCGTTCTGCCCAACATTCAGGCAGTGCTGCTGCCCAAGAAAACCGAGAAGAAAGCCTAAGCCCCTTGTTTGCTTCTCAGGTTTGAAAAAAAAAAAAAAAAAACGGTCCTTCTCAGGACCAAAAAACATAATTCGTTGAAAAGGAACTGTTTGCTGTTAATCTCTGATGAAATAATGTCCTATGAAACCTGTTGTTTGGAACACAAACTTCACACTGTAACACATGATTGTTTAAAAGCTACGCAGCTATTCGCATGCACGTGCGCGCGCGCGCACACACACACACACACACACACACACACAAACACAAACACAACAGCAGCAGCAGCAGCAGCAGCAGCTGTGATTCTTTGCATGTTTCAAAGTGAAAAAAAAAAAAAAAATATATATATATATATGTATGTATGTATGTATGTATATACATAAATAAAAAAAACACACACACACACACTTGTTTTGAAGTTTCTTTTTGTTTCAACATGTTTCAGTGGGCAGTTATGTATAGTAATGAGAGAATTAAAAAGATGTTGATGACAATGTGAACACAAATAAATAGTTTCCTTGTGTATTACTTGGTGTACCTAAGTATGAATCAGTGCACATTGCCTTTAAGCAATGTTATGCGGTTGAACAGATAGTTGCAGAAGTTGCTAGAAATATTGAAAAATTTCCTTCTGCGAAGCTAGCTTGAATTAAAGTCTTGCTCTCTCAACATTCACTGCATGCACATTGTAATGTAAGTTATGTCAACCTGGTTATTCACGTACTGTTAACTCCATGGCATGGCTGTTGAAACTGCTACCTCTGCACCATGTAAAAGCACTTTTTCATATGTGTGTTTGCCTAGCCAAGGTTTTTGTACGCCTACTAGTTGTGGGATTTATTTTTTTTATTTTTTCCCCCCTCCTTTATGAGTGTTGTGTTTGCATGGTGAAACAGTAACTGCAACCTTCCTTGAATCTGTATGATGGCCCTGAAAAGGGCCGTTTTGTAAGGTGTGGCACAGCTGGCCTACCCTCCGAAGCCGTACAGAGTGCGGCCCTGCCTCTTCAAGGCGTACACGACGTCCATTGCGGTGACGGTCTTTCTCTTGGCGTGCTCTGTGTAGGTGACAGCATCGCGGATCACGTTTTCCAGGAACACTTTGAGCACGCCTCGTGTCTCCTCGTAGATGAGGCCCGAGATGCGCTTCACTCCACCGCGCCTGGCCAGCCTACGAATGGCCGGCTTGGTGATGCCCTGGATGTTGTCACGCAGCACCTTCCTGTGACGCTTAGCGCCACCTTTCCCCAGACCTTTTCCGCCTCTGTCGTTAGTTTCTATGGATCGACTTCTGTGCTGTGATTGGCTGTTCTCGCCAGCCAATGGAGATGCCGGGCCAATCGCAGTGCACCACAGCTTTAACAAAACTGTTGAAATTTTTACAGCACGCGCAGACGGACCACGATGGCGCGCACGAAGCAGACGGCTCGTAAATCTACTGGAGGCAAAGCGCCGCGCAAGCAGCTGGCCACCAAGGCGGCTCGCAAGAGCGCGCCGGCCACGGGGGGAGTGAAGAAGCCACATCGCTACCGCCCTGGCACTGTCGCGCTGCGAGAAATCAGGCGCTACCAGAAAAGTACCGAGCTGCTTATCCGCAAGCTGCCCTTCCAGCGCCTGGTGCGAGAGATCGCCCAGGACTTCAAGACAGACTTGCGCTTCCAGAGCTCGGCCGTCATGGCGCTGCAGGAGGCCAGCGAGGCTTACCTGGTGGGGCTCTTCGAGGACACCAATTTGTGCGCCATCCACGCCAAGAGGGTCACCATCATGCCCAAGGACATCCAGCTTGCCCGGCGTATCCGTGGCGAGCGTGCTTGAGTTCCTTGCCATTTTTTTTGCAAGGGGGAAAAAAAAAAACAGCCCTTATTAGGGCTAAAAATAACTGTCAAATTTGAAAGGAAAACAGTTGTCTGGCTTTTTGTACCTATTAGCTGTCGTTGACCTTTACCCAGCCAATAATATATTACATTAATAAGAATTTGGAAAAACACAGTTATAGTGTCTGTGTTTTGAGGTGGTTGTTTATATTGTACACAAAAGATTTGCACACAATGCAATGTATTCTGCATAGGAAATAAAAACTCTTCAAACAGTGCCTGTCTGCAGTAGCAGCACCATCAGCAGCAGCAGCAGCAGCAGCAGCAGCAGCAGCAGCATAAAGTTCACCATTAATACCCTGAGACCTAATCCTTACAAAAAAAAATATGTGTGTGTGTGTGTGTATATATGTGTATATATATATATATGCTGAAATAAGAGTGAGATGTTTGTAAGACGTTTTCCTGCTTAAAAACTTTAAATAATTTTGCACCTAAACTATACACACAATGTAATTGATAAATTTCTTTATTTATTTATTTATTTCCCCCGCTTCAAATACCATAAGAAATTTTTTAACCAGAATTTTACCTAACGGCAGAGGTGTGGCTATAGGAGGCAATGATTGCAACAACTGATACCTTCATGACTAGTATTGTTGGCCCTTAGAAGGGCCGATAAGGTGGTACAGTGCCACAGAAAGTGCCAGCGGTCCTGCTGGCATCTTCATTTCCGCTTTGGGGCTGCTTTCTTGGGCGACTTGCTCTTTGGGGCAACCTTCTTTGGCTTTGGAGCACGGGGTTTCTTCGTGGGAGGTTTGGACACCTTTTTTGCCTTTGAAGGTGCCTTCTTGGGCTTGGGGGTTGCAGCTGCTGCCTTTTTTTTCTTTTCTGCTGTAGGCGGAGTCTTCTTGACTGGTTTCTTGCCCACCGCTGCCTTCTTGGCTACGGATCGCTTCTTTTCCTTAGGGGCAGCTGCACCACGCTTGCCGCTTGGAGCCTTGGGCTGGTCCGGAGCACCGGTGGTCCCTGAAGCCAGCTTGAAGGAGCCAGACGCACCCTTGCCTTTGGTTTGGACAAGCTCGCCGCTAGCCACTGCTGCCTTCAAGTATTTCTTGATGAAAGGTGCCAGCTTTTCCGCATCTACTTTGTAGGTAGAGGCGACGTATTTCTTGATGGCTTGCAGTGATGAGCCGCCCCTTTCCTTGAGGCTCTTGATCGCAGAGGCCACCATTTCAGATGTGCGCGGGTGCGCGGGCTTGGCTCGTGGCTTCTTCGACGCAGCCTTGCCTTTCTTCGGGGAAGCTGCCTGTGATGGGGCAACAGCTGGTGCTGCAGTCGCTGCTGCGGTATCTGCCATGACGAGACTGATCCTACAGAATGCAAGAGCAAAGTGAAAATAAAATTTTTCTCTCTGCAAATATCTGGTTACCCAATTTTCTGGTTGCGGACGGTTCAGAAAATTCTCGATGCCTTGCTCACGTAGGGAGCAGCGCACTTTGGACAGCGAAAGTAATGTAGGGCTTCTTTAGCACTGATTTTTCAATGTTTTCTAAATGTCAGCAGTCTACGATGACATAATGGGCAGTTCCACTAATAGTGTAATTTTTTTATGGCAGCTGCACTGTTTAATTTGCACTGCGAGCTGTTTAAATTTACTGCTACACCAAACAGGGAACTTTTCATTTGCAGATGTTATTCAAGGAATCAAATACGTAATTTGTGCTGGAATCACTTGAAAATGGTTAAATTAACTTAGGTATACTTTAGTGTATAGTATGCTGAAAATGTGGAGATAATTTCATGAAGGCTGTTTGCTGTGGAAGCACTAGCAAATCACCTTGTTCAGTGCCACCTGGAATGGCTTTCTTCGTGCACCTCCAAGGATGATGTGATTATTATTGTGAGTAAATTTTGTTTACATTTTCATTGTGTGAATAATAAAACTTTTAACTGTACACACAACAAGCATTTCACTTGGATCTGATGCATTCTCAAGAGTGCAGTTTCTGTTTAGCTTTTAAAACTGGCTGCCCTTCAATTCACTCAAGGTGCAGATGCAAGTTGCTGATGAAGTATTCCACACACATGCTACATTGGAGAAATATTTTAATAAAAATTAAAACTCTTGCAGGATTTCGAATAAAAACTATCCTATTTATCCCTTCTATGTTTTGGTACTGCGAAATTGAGAGAGGTAAGTAAGTTGTGAGGTTATTTTTACTTGCTTGCATGTGAGGTTAGCAGAGCAAAAATATTTTTGAAATTGCAGATACATGGTCACTTTATTTCGTTGCAAACATTTATAAGCTCGTAATCTTATTTAAAGTCTCCATACTTAATGCGTTTGGAAAACCTTCTTTCTCTCAATTTTACAAAGGAACAAAATTTTACTTGTATGTGTACATTAATTCCATCTCTAAATGATGTAGGTTTACGCACCGAGATCAGGTACATTGTAGAGAGAAAAACACACGAGTACCTGCTTATTTTGAAGTTTTAATGAGTATATTAAAAAAAAAAAAAAACGATAAAAATATAATTGAAAAAGTATATTATTCACGTATTTTTGATGATGAGGGGAGGGGGTGTTTTTGTCCGATGGTCGTTTATCTTTAAAGAAATTTCCGTTGGACCTGTGCGTTCTTGCTCTGCCAATTCTCGAAAAATGAAATATTTTAAGTCGTCTTTTATGTGCTAACTTCATTATATTTGGCTGCATTCGTATTTTTATTAGTTTTGAAACATTCATGTCACGGAAAATAATCATAAACCAGGACAAAAACGTTTTGACTAAATGTTCTAGGTTGGTTGTAAAACATTTTCTTATTTTATTTCACATCGGAAACATCTGTTAAGTTGTAAGCTTTGTAATGAATGCGACAGTCACTTGTTCGCTGAAGTGTTTGTTTAAGAAATTAGTATTGTAAATTTGTTTATGGTCTTGTTAAATGAAATTTTAAGTGAAATCATTTGGGAAAACAGAGGCTACAGGAATTTTCAACACAACTTGATGACCGACGTTGTGACTAGTGTGGGAGTGTGTGCTCGTGTAAATATCAATTTTTCTTACTCCTCGTGCCGGTCAACAGGAAAACAGCGAGTGTGTTATCTCATCGCGGGCGTGTGATTGCGTGTGGTAAATTGTGCTAGGTTAATTACCGCAAAACTCCACTGTGTGCAAATATGTAGTGTGTCGCTGTATGCAAATATTTGGTATGTCTTTTTTTTTTTTTTTTTTTCAGGCAATACACACTTTGAATTTTACACAATTTCGATGCTGCAACCTAAGTGTATACATGCGAATAGGATTGCTTAAATGAAAAAGTAAAGTAGGAGGTAAGTGCAAATGTTTCCAGGAGGTTATGCACACACAATCTATTTTATGAATTAATAGTTATTATCTAAGAAAATGATAGAAGATTATAAATAATGTGTGCAGAATAATACAGAATTTGCATGTTACACAAAAAAAAATATATATATATTCCAAATATTGTTAGCAAAATGCACCTAGATTAGTGAGCTGGATTTTTTTTTTTTTTTTTTTTTGTATTTTTGTTCTGTTGATCCCACGTGGAGTCAAGGCTCCGGGATATAGAACATGTATGTGCAGACAATTAATATTTACATGATGCAAGTTACCAAGAAAAAAAATTTCAAAAAAAAAAAATACATAACATGTTACACAATTTAACTTTATGCAAAACATGAAGCAGCTGTTATCACAAGTCCATTCAACAAATTAACAGTTCAATTTCTCTATTATCAATCAAATTAAAGAATAGCTTCAGAGGGTAGGTAGGATATTCTAGAAGAATTTTTTTTACTGTTTTTTTTTTTAATACTGGTAAATTGTTTTAGTTATTTTCTGTGATATTAAGTTGTAAAGTTTTACTCCCAAGTAATTTAGTCCATTTTCAAATCGCCTAGTGTTATGTTCAACTATCCTCAATTTACTAGCATTTCTGGTGTTATACCTATGTGCGAATATCTAAAAAAAAAAAAAATAAAAAAAAAAATAATTTTTTTTTTTCTTCTTTTTCTTAAGAATGAATAAAAAGTTTCTAGAACATATTCATTTATGGCAGTCAGGACTTTAAGTTTTTTGAATTTTGGTCTGCAGTTAGATGATTTTTTATCTTTTGTTATTATTCTAATAGCTCCTTTTTTTTTTTTTTTTTTTTCCCAATGTTATATGGCAGAAAGAGTAGAGCTATGGCTACTGT
This sequence comes from Bacillus rossius redtenbacheri, assembly GCF_032445375.1. Lineage (NCBI taxonomy): Eukaryota > Metazoa > Arthropoda > Insecta > Phasmatodea > Bacillidae > Bacillus > Bacillus rossius. Next base: position 51,031 of record NW_026962124.1, read on the forward strand.
GACATCATGCATTGATGGGAAGGTTATTGTTGGATAACAAAAATTTA
>NW_026962124.1:51577-83074 GCF_032445375.1 Bacillus rossius redtenbacheri
CGGAGCAGCTCACTTCGCACCAGGCAGTGGTGCAGAGAGGACAGCCTCTCTAAGGCCTAGCTTCGCTGTTCATATCAGTGTTTGTCAGCCACCACTGCTTCAGGTATTAGGCGACCCGGCGGGTCGGATAGCCCGCGAATCGGAACCGCGACAGGGACAGGGATCATGGCGAGTACGAGTACAACAACACACGAACAGGCCATGGAAACCCAACAGGCTAACGCCAAACGCGAACGCGCTGACGATGAGATCGACTTCCAACAGGTCTCGGGTAAAAAGGCCTTGAGGGGAAACCGGAGCACATCACTCGGTAGGCGTCGGGAGACGGTACTGGCGAACAGTGAGGACGCGCGGATTTCGAGGCGCGGCTCCGCACAACAACACACAGCAGCGACATCCGCAATCCCGCTGCAGAACAGCTACGGCGTGCTGGCAAATTTGCCTGCCGACACACAACCACAGACAAGTGCACAACCACAGACCACAACCGCGGCCGGCACACGGTACAGGGGTGTACCGATAATGGTCAGGGAAGTTGCGAAGCTCAAGGAGATCGCAACTTTCCTGAACACACACAGAATCGCGTTCAGGAACACGATCACGCGCAGGAGAGAGCTGCGACTGACATTTGAGAACAGAGAGGGCTACTCTCAAGCTCTCTCATACCTGAAAGGCCACAACATCTACCACCACACGTTTGCGCATCCCGACGAGCGCAACACAAAGGTCGTTATTAAGGGATTGTACCCGGAGGTCGTCGAGGCCGACATTGCCGCGGAACTGACGGAGAAGGGATTCGTAGTTCATGACGTGCGTAATTTCGAAGTCACCCGGTCAGACGCCACAGGGCAGCAACAACGATTTAGGTCGGGAACTTTCTGCGCGACAGTCGCGGCCTCTGACGTCAACATTCTCGCCGTTCGTACACTTCACTATACGACAGTGACTATTCAAAAATACCAGGCCCGCCCACAAGACATCGCCCAGTGCAAGCGCTGTGGTGAATTTGATCACACCCACACTCGCTGCAGTAAGCCACCGCGATGCGTCAGGTGTGGCGAAAATCACACCCGAAAGGACTGCCCGAAAGCTGACGACGCAGATAAATTCTGCTTTAACTGTAAAGTGCGGGGACACACTGCAGCATGGAAGCAGTGTCCAGTATTTTTGAAAATGGTCACGAGTAGGTCACAGCGACAATCCGTGCAGACACAGGCGCAGACAAAACAACAACCGCCAGCCACGCACAGCCAGGTGGAGTTCCCCCCCACCCGCCCCGCTCACGCACAGCCGCGCGCCCAGGTGGTCAACAAGCCACAGACACAGCCGCAAACAACAACCACCGAGCTGACACGATCGGAGCGTAAATATTCGCAAGCCGTGAAGGAACCACGCACCACACACACTCCAGCGCAGAACAGAGTAGAAGGTAACACCGTCGGTGATCTATTCCAGCTGGCAGAGATTCTGAAACTCTGCAATTTCTCACAGCTCATTGCTACACTCTCGCCACACTACGCCGCCATCCGAGCTGAAACAGACGCATCGAAGCGACAGATGATCTTACTATCCGCAATCCTGAATCTCGCTACACCTTAAAATGGCACAGAACCCGGGGAAGCTTTTACAGGTCCTAATTTTCAATGCACACGGCCTCCAAAATAAAATATATGAACTGGAACAGTTACTTTTTGTATACGGAATCGATGTCGCTTTCATCTCTGAAACTTTTCTAAAACCACACATGCGAGCGTACATATGCGGCTACACAATATACAGAACAGACCGCCCCGCACTCCACGGCGGCGGTACAGCCATACTAATAAAACACGGAATTCACCACCACCCGATAACAATAAATGGACTACAACACATTGAGGCCACCAGCATAAACGTCCGTAATAATAATTCGCATGTTTGCATGTCCGCGGTATACAAGACGCCACAAGACCCACTCACACCACAGGACCTCAATAAATTAATGGAAGTCCAAGATCAATTTTTTATAGCAGGAGACTTAAACAGCAAACACACTGACTGGGGCTGCACCCAAACAAACGCCAACGGGAACATTCTACACGGCCACGCGGTTGCAGGAAACTACATCATTATTGCGCCTGACTCCCCGACATGCTATCCAGTAAATGGTGGCACCCCAGAAATTTTAGACATAGCCCTAACCAACATTCCAAACGCTCAGATAAATACAGAAACCTTAGATGAACTAAACTCCGATCATTTACCGGTGCTAACACAAATAACTTTTAATGCTACATCCAACATACAACTCTTTAATAATAAACTAAAGATTACAGATTGGGACGGGTTTAAGATAGAACTTATAGACACCCTAAATCAGCCCCCCGAAATAAATTCACCCGAGGAAATAAATCCACACGTAAAACTTTTCACGGACACAGTAAAAAATGCCATTAAAAAACACTCTCGCTTTGAAACAAAAAGGCAGTTCACTCGAACACACTACCCCGATCTGGATTATTACATTTCTCTTAGGCGGCAAGCCAGAAACAGAGCACAAAGGCTCCGCACAACAGAAGCCAGAAACGAATACAACAGACTGAATAATCTCGTACAGCGCAAATTAAAACAGGAAAAAATAAATCAATTCGGAAACTTAATAAACGAAGTAGCCACAAAACCGCAGGAAATGTGGAAACTATCTCGCAGGCTCCGCGGCAACAAAAAATTTATTTCAACCCCAGCTATTATAACAGCCACCGGGGCTAAATACATCGCAGAAGACAAGGCCAACGCAGTCGCAGACCTACTGGAGAAACAATTCTCCCCGAACACAGACGTAAATGACAGAAACTTCACTTTAACAACAACACAGGCGGTAAATAACTTTTTACAAACAGGCACGCAGTCTGTTCCTGAACCCATAACGTTAAGGGAACTTTTAAAGCTAATTAAAGCCAGTCCGAACAACAAATCAGGCGGCACGGACGCAATAAATTACGAAACACTTAAAAAACTCCCTCTAGAGGCACTCGAATATTTACTGGCGATATTCAACGCAATACTAACACACAAAACTTACCCCGATTCCTGGAAACTTGCAAAAATAATCACAATTCCTAAACCAGGGAAAAACCCAGCCATCCCAGAAAACAGGCGACCTATAAGTCTTCTAAACAGTATGAGTAAAATTTTTGAAAAAGCCTTACTCTCGCGCCTTCAAACACACGCAGAGGAACACGACGTGATTCCAGACATTCAGTTTGGTTTCAGGAAAGGTCACTCAACAATCCACCCCTTAATTAAAATCGTTGAAGATGCTACCGACGGATTTAATAACCCATCTAAAGCCTACACAGTAATGACAATGCTCGACGCAGAAAAAGGATTCGACAAAGTCTGGATTCCGGGTCTTATTCAAAAATTAATAAACTTCAATTTTCCAGACACATATATATACCTGGTGGCCCACTATCTATGGCGTCGTAACTTTTATGTTGCTCTGGACGGGGCTAAATCGACTACTCGCGAACTTACAGCTGGAGTGCCACAAGGCTCCCCACTCTCTCCTTTCTTCTATAATATTTACACAGCCGACATACCGCATGCAAACGCCTACGTACAGATGTATGCGGATGATACAGCCATAATTAAACAATCTGGTAACCTAAGATATGCCATGGTATGCGTCCAAAGGCAGCTAACTGCACTTGAGCAATACTACACTCGGTGGCGAATTAAAATTAATGCAGCTAAATCAACCACGCTTGTAATTTCAAAACGTAGAGGCAGACCAGACAGGGAACTAGAAATTTTTCACCAACCTATTCCTAATGTTTCACAGGCAAAATATCTAGGACTCACGCTAGACAGGACATTACTATGGAGCAAACACATTACTCGAGCAACAAACATTGCAACAGGATCCTTAAGAAGCCTGTACCCAATGTTAAAAGCACCTAATTTACCACGCAGGAAAAAACTCCAACTTTACACTCAAATTGTACGCCCGCAGTTGCTATATGGTTGCGAGGTCTGGGGCTATGCTGCAAATCACCATATAAATCGGCTACAAGTTAAACAGAATAATTTCCTAAGGGCCATTTTAGACTGTAACAGATTTACGAGTAACGAAACTATTCACAACGCACTTAAAATTCCGTACATCCGCGAAATAATATCAAAGAATAATAATAAAATGTACCTAGATTTACCACAGCACGAAAACGCACTGATAAATTCAATAGCGATTTACGACCCGTCCGAGCAACGAAAACATAAAAAACCTCGATTAAATTAAAACAATAATTATTACAAAACGAAAGCGACATGGATTCAGTTTTTAAAAAAAAAATCTTCAATAAATTTTAAATTACATGAAATAGCTCTCCGAACACCTCGTGCGGGGGCCTGCGGGGCCCCGGCCAATCACAGGCCTAGAAGCTCTCTGATTGGTCGGGGCGCTGGGGGCCCCCAAACAAAACTGTTTTTTCACCCGACACCAAGGCAGTCGCACTCCAGCTCCGGGCGTGTTCACACCGCGCGGAGCCTACAGTATAAAGTTTAAAGTTTACACGGCCTATACAATTCAAAATGGTCCGAAGCACGCAGGTGTAGGTTTTGGCTCCCGGGAGATTCACTGCCTGTGTTGTTAGGGCTGACTCCCTATGCCTGAAGGGCGAGACCCGCCTGGCAGGCTTCACCTCCAGTGCCGGCCGCGTTTCGGAAAGGCATGGGATTTTGAATTGTGAAACAATTATAATTTCTATATATAATAACAACAATAAAAATAAATAAATACAAGCTACAAAATAACTTCAGCATCATTAACTCCACTTCTTTCGATTCAAAATGGTCCAAAGCACGCAGGTATGTGCGGCCCCCTCGGGTTCACTGCCTGTGATGTTAGGGCTGACTCCTTGTGTCTGAAGGGCGCGGTCCGCCTGGTAGGTTTCACCTCCAATGCCGGCCGCGTTTCGGAAAGGCAGGGGATTTTGAATCATAACAATAAAATACACTTATAGCTCACCACTTAATAATAGCAAATTAAATTTCTTACATTCTCTGCATTTTTCTCTCTCCTAGCTAATTCAAAATGGTCCGAAGCACGCAGGTGTAGGTTTTGGCTCCCGGGAGATTCACTGCCTGTGTTGTTAGGGCTGACTCCCTATGTCTGAAGGGCGAGACCCGCCTGGCAGGCTTCACCTCCAGTGCCGGCCGCGTTTCGGAAAGGCATGGGATTTTGAATTAAAAAAGCTAGTTCCGTAAATCCATCATCACCTAATTAATTTTCCCTTCCCCGGGGTACGTAACATTTTACAGCCACACCACTACAACACGCGCGACAATCCACACACATGTCGTAGCACCTTGTCAAGGCAGAATCATGCAGGTGAACTGGCAGAGGGAGCTACCCCAGCCCTCGCTGGGGATCCGGGCCGAAAGGCATGCATGCCTGTCAGGGCAGGGCTCTGGGGGCTTCTACAGTAGCTTTAAGTCTAGATTTAAAAAAAAAAAAAATAAAAAAAAATAAAAAAAATAAAAAAAAAATTATAAAGTAATAAAATAAAATAAAAAATATATATAAAAATTAAAAACAAAAAAAAAATTAAATAAATAAAAAAAAAAAAAAAATACTGGACGAGGGCATCTCTCTGCTCGAACAATAATAGAATAGGACGACCTTCATTTATTAATTTCACTTTCTATTTTTCAGGTTTAGAAGACAACAGCCAGGGGGCTAGCTACAGCAATACTGGTTTAGCCTAACTTTGACCGAACTATATTGGAACGCAATAGTTCGGTCCTTAAGGCGGCCAGGTGTTTACTAATCTATGTAATTTCTTTTACCGTATCACCAACACGACCACACGATGATATGCCTGTGTGAAGTGACGGCCTGAACTACCTTGTTACATGCAATAATGGGCTAACTACCCTAGCATGTTTCTGTGTTCCCAGGGGTTCGTAGGAGCGGCTTGCACAGCTTTACACTACACGCCACACCCGAATTTAACTAGGTCACTTGAAATTACAGCACACCGACAAGCCTCTATTGCACACCAACACGACACTACATCACGCCAGTTAGCCGATCTAGCTGGTGGGGAGCTTCTCTCCCCCGCCGAATTAGGTACACGTAATTTTTTCTAGCATTACACAACCTACCAGCGCACACACAGGCCCGTGTGCCAAACTTATCCCTCAAGACACGCGCCCCGCCCGTTGATCCAAGTGATTCTACAAAAGTGTGGGGTGCACCTGATTTACAATGCACTAAGCGAGTTATAGAAACTTCGGTTTCTGGTCTCGCACACACTAACTGCCCCGGATGGCAATATGATGGATCGGCGGCGGCGGGGCGCCACTTTCTCGTAGGTTGCGGACCAGTGTACAGCCTATAACTCAACATGTCTGGCAGAGGAAAAGGAGGAAAGGTTAAGGGGAAATCCAAGACTCGCTCCAGCAGGGCAGGACTTCAGTTCCCAGTGGGGCGCATCCACAGGCTGCTGCGCAAAGGCAACTACGCAGAGCGTGTCGGGGCAGGCGCCCCGGTCTACTTGGCCGCGGTGATGGAGTACCTGGCCGCCGAGGTGCTGGAGCTGGCGGGCAATGCTGCGCGCGACAACAAGAAGACCAGGATCATCCCGCGTCACCTTCAGCTGGCCATTCGCAACGACGAGGAGCTCAATAAGCTCCTGTCAGGCGTGACCATTGCCCAGGGTGGCGTTCTGCCCAACATTCAGGCAGTGCTGCTGCCCAAGAAAACCGAGAAGAAAGCCTAAGCCCCTTGTTTGCTTCTCAGGTTTGAAAAAAAAAAAAAAAAAACGGTCCTTCTCAGGACCAAAAAGCATAATTCGTTGAAAAGGAACTGTTTGCTGTTAATCTCTGATGAAATAATGTCCTATGAAACCTGTTGTTTGGAACACAAACTTCACACTGTAACACATGATTGTTTAAAAGCTACGCAGCTATTCGCATGCACGTGCGCGCACACACACACACACACACACACACACACACACACAAACACAACAGCAGCAGCAGCAGCTGTGATTCTTTGCATGTTTCAAAGTGAAAAAAAAATATATATATACATATATGTATGTATGTATGTATGTATATAAATAAATAAAACACACACACACACACACACTTGTTTTGAAGTTTTTTTGGTTTCAACATGTTTCAGTGGGCAGTTATGTATAGTAATGAGAGAATTAAAAAGATGTTGGTAACAATGTGAACACAAATAAATAGTTTCCTTGTGTATTACTTGGTGTACCTAAGTATGAATCAGTGCACATTGCCTTTAAGCAATGTTATGCGGTTGAACAGATAGTTGCAGAAGTTGCTAGAAATATTGAAAAATTTCCTTCTGCGAAGCTAGCTTGAATTAAAGTCTTGCTCTCTCAACATTCACTGCATGCACATTGTAATGTAAGTTATGTCAACCTGGTTATTCACGTACTGTTAACTCCATGGCATGGCTGTTGAAACTGCTACCTCTGCACCATTTAAAAGCACTTTTTCATATGTGTGTTTGCCTAGCCAAGGTTTTTGTACGCCTACTAGTTGTGGGATTTATTTTTTTTATTTTTTCCCCCCTCCTTTATGAGTGTTGTGTTTGCATGGTGAAACAGTAACTGCAACCTTCCTTGAATCTGTATGATGGCCCTGAAAAGGGCCGTTTTGTAAGGTGTGGCACAGCTGGCCTACCCTCCGAAGCCGTACAGAGTGCGGCCCTGCCTCTTCAAGGCGTACACGACGTCCATTGCGGTGACGGTCTTTCTCTTGGCGTGCTCTGTGTAGGTGACAGCATCGCGGATCACGTTTTCCAGGAACACTTTGAGCACGCCTCGTGTCTCCTCGTAGATGAGGCCCGAGATGCGCTTCACTCCACCGCGCCTGGCCAGCCTACGAATGGCCGGCTTGGTGATGCCCTGGATGTTGTCACGCAGCACCTTCCTGTGACGCTTAGCGCCACCTTTCCCCAGACCTTTTCCGCCCTTTCCGCGCCCGGTCATGTTTGCGTGCTCCTGTTTCAGCTGGGAATGTGCTGCTCGGCCGCCGCCGCTTTTCATCACTGGGGCGAAGCCCCTCAGCGCGGGGGAGGTACAAGCCTTTTGAGGGGCTCTTGTCCTCCCTTTTTGGCATCATACAGTGGCGTGAGGGTGAGAGAGGGAAAGGCCCCCTCCTCCTCTCGTCTGTCAATTGTCTTTCTGAGCCTGCAGCGCAAACCCAGCCGTCATCTCGAAGGAGAGGAGTGTCGCCACTCCTCTCCTTGGTACCCTTTTGATTCACCCCCCCTCCCTGCCCGCTAAGGGAGAGAGTGTAGGCAGGCGTCCCCCACCTGCCTCGTTCCCTGTCTAGTTAATTAAATTAAATTTTGAATATAGTGGGTCTTAATGATCAGAATTGTCTTAAAATTATTATAGTTAAGCCAAAAAATGGGTGCATTAAGTGCCTAAGTTACGCTAATCGGCCGCAGAAGCGCGGCCCTAACTCCAGGAAGGTGCTGCATGAAGTCTGGTTGGATAAACGAAGGCGGTGCTTCGAGTTGTTAGGTTTGGATATTGGCTCTAGCCAATACACAGCCTGATTTTGAGGGTATGTTAGATTTAATTTTAATTCATTTAGTAAGTATTTGGAAGATTATTTATTTATTTGCTGCCTGAAAAGTGGTGTAGTCTTGAATTTATGTGTGAGTTTGAATTTTTGTATGAATAAATCGAGCTGTGCGGGAGCGGAGTCGGTGCTCCGCTCTGATTGGCTGGATCGGCTCTGGCCGGGAATTCTCTTGACGGTCCGGGACCGAGAATAGTATTTACTTGTGAGCTGTGGCGCAAAGAGACACGCGGCGCGAGAGCGGCCGCGTCTGTACTCATTTTGACTTAATTATTGTAGATCTACGGCCATTTTAGGGCGTTTTAGACGTCTATTTATATCTGGATTATAATCGCCTATGCGTTTAATAACCGGGTTGTTGTGAAGTGGAAGTTTATGAAAAAATTTATTGTTACGAAAAACAAGGTAGTTTTTAATTAAGGGAATTTTTAGTCGTTCGTGCAGTTCCACTGTCCTTGTCCTGGGAGGGGCGTTCCCAATTATGCGGAGGTACTTATTTTGTATGACTTGGAGAATATTTTTATAATAGGTGGATACATTACCCCAGACTTCGTTACCGTACATGAATGCTGAGCGGACAGTAGAAATATAAATTAGTATTTTTAGGTGACGAGGCAAATTACTGCTTTTGAGTAGTGGGTAAAGTTGGTGAAGTTTAGCCAATGCCGACCCCCTGAGTTTATTTATATGTGTATTCCATCTAAGCTTTCTGTCGATAGTTAATCCTAAGTAGGTTGCAGTTTCTGAATAAGGAATTATTTCGTTATTTAAAGTTACATTTCGTGTTGGATTAAGCCGACGGGTGGTAAAATTTAAAGCCTGTGATTTAGTGGGATTAGTTTTAATTTTCCATTTATTGAACCATATTTCAAGATCGTTTAATTGAAGTTGTGTGCGTAGGATTGCATACGGTAAACTAATGTCGTGGGTAAAGATAACTGTGTCGTCCGCATACATTTGTATGTTTGAATGAGTAATTGGTATGTCAGCAGTATAAATATTGTATAGAAATGGAGAAATGGCAGAGCCTTGAGGTACTCCAGCAGTGATGGAGCGAGTGGAAGAATGGCCTTTGTCAATGGTAACATAGAATTTCCTATCCTGAAAATAGCTGGTTAGTAATTTGATGTAACAATCAGGAAAATTGAAAGAAATTAATTTTTGTATCAGACCAGGTATCCAGACTTTGTCGAAAGCTTTGGCGACATCTAGGAATACTGCTATTGTGAATTCTTTTTTCTGCATGGCAGCCATGGTTTCTGTAGTAAATTTTGTGAGTGCGTGAACAGTTGAATGTGCTGAGCGAAAACCAAATTGTGTATCTGGGATAATATTGTGTACTACAGAATGAAATTGTAGTCTTGAAAGTAGTAATTTCTCGAATAATTTACTAATGGAACTAAGGAGAGATATTGGCCGTCTATTGGTAGGAATTGTAGGAGGTTTTCCAGGTTTAGGTAAAGTGATAATTTTCGCAGTTTTCCATATCTGCGGAAAATGTTGATAAGTCAAAATAGCATTAAACAGATTTAAAATGGCAAGGAGTGCATTTACTGGCAAGTTTTTAATTAATTTTTATGTAATTTTATCGTGTCCTGGGGCTTTATTTTCTTTAACGCGTTTTACAATTGTGAGTAATTCTGGAAGTGTAATTAAATCTGGATTGGAATTTACTGGGGCCTGTTGGAAATTATTTAAGTTTGCAAGCACCTCTTGTGTGAATTGTGGGTCCCCTAAATCATTATTAGGTGAAAATTGCTCCTCGTAGCTATCAGCTATTGCATTTGCTTTATCGTCTGGTTCGTACAGCATTTCTCCTGTCGGTGCTTGAATTGGGTTAGAATTAGTATTTTTATTTTTGTTTCTTAATATTTTTGAAATTTTCCAAAATTTATTCATATGATCGGAAAGTTCAGACATGAAGTTCTCCCAGTTAGTTATTTTTAATTTGTTAAGAGTGTTTTTTAATTGTTTTTTCAAGGAGAAATATTTATCTTTGTTTTCTTTAGTGCGGTGTTTTTGATAAACGTGTCGCGCGTGTCGTTTATTAGTGAGCAGGAGGTCGGCCTCTGGGAATGCTTGTTTAAGGAATTCTCGCCTATTTAGGAATTTAGTGTGTTTTTTAAGAGTATTTATTAGCGTGTTTTGAATTAGTTCCGCGGCAGAATCTACGTGTTCAGCTGATGTTATTTCCAAATTATTGATAAATAGTTCCTCTGTTTCTATTTTAAAATTTTCCCAGTCTACGACCGGGGTTTTACATAGGACTGCATTTGGGTGTTTTAAGATGTTCGCTTCCAGAATACAATGAACGGGCAGGTGATCTGAATCTAGTTCTGGGAGCACTTCCATTTCAATATTTAAGTGTTCAATGTTAGTGAGTATTAAATCTAAGACATCTGGCTGGTGATTTAAATTTGCATGATAAAAAGTTGGGGTGAGCGGGCCTCGAACTGTGTATTTATTTAGTGTGGAGTGATGAGCAAGTCTGTTCCCTTTGACATTAATATACCTGCTATGCCATTGCGTATGTTTGGCGTTTAAATCGCCAGCTATAATAAAAGGGTATGGTTGATCAATTAATTTATTTAAATCTTCGTTTAGTAAGGGCTTGTTAGGCGGATTATATGCTGCAACTAAAGTTATGTGGCCTGTTTGAGTGCGAATATTTATAGAGGTGTTTTCTATATTGGTAGTTGAAATTGTTTTATTTAAATGGTGTGGTATTCTGTTGTGTATTAAAATTAGTGTCCCTCCGCCTTGAGTTACTCGGTCTGTGCGGTAAGTGATATAATTTTTAATTATTAAACGTTTATTAGGTTTAAGAAAAGTTTCATTTATTAGGGCCACTTCCACGCCGTACATCTCTAATACGCGCTCCAGCTCGTATAACTGTTTAAAAATGCCATTGGCGTTCCAGTAGAGCAGGGAAAGGGAGCCAGGATGCGCTGCTGCGGGATGTACTACCATTACTCGCAGCCCATGAAAGTCGTCAGGGCCTGCACGAGCAGGAGGGTCTTCATGGATGAGTCGGCGACTGAGTTGGCGAGGAGCATGTAAGGTTTCATGTGGGCCATACAGGCCACGAAGTTGGCGTCACGGAGGAAATTCATTAGGTCTCGGAGGTCGGAAAGTGCGGATTGGATGCCAGTGCAGTCGCCTGAGGGAGATGGTCCGGTGGTGGGGAGGGATGGTGGGGAGGGGGGTGATTTTGGAGTTGCTGTGGGCTGGATCGGCGGGTTTTTCATGGGAATAGGAAGCTGTATGTTTCGTGTTTGCGTTTGCGGGGGGTTGAGTGCCGCCTGCGCGAAGGAAAGCGTGGGACGAACAAGTTGCGTCGGGGCGCGAGCAGGAAGCTGCGGGAAATTTGCTGGCGAATCCTGAGGTGCACGAGGCAGTGCGGGCTCAGCGTGCGAAGACGCAACATTTTGTCTGAACTGGACTTGCCTCAGGTATTCGGGGCAGAGCTTAGAGTTGCCCTCGTGCACTCCCTTGCCTTTGCAATTTGCACAGTTTGGATTTTTACCCAGATTGGGGCAGGCGGCGTAGGTATGGGGCCCGGCGCAGTGTTTGCAACGAGTGGCCAATCGGCAGAAATTCTTAGTATGCAAGAACTGCCAGCAGTTCATGCATTGGGCTACATCTGTTACGCGTTTCTTGTACTGTGTCACTTCAACTTTTGTCATGTTGACGACTTTGAGAGTGGTGAGCAGCGGCAGTGTGTCATTTTTTGAGGCAGTCACACAGAAACGGGGCAGTGGTTCCTCCCAGGTGTTTGTGGGGTCGGCAGGGTCCGAGCATTTAGCTTTAAATTGATAGACGTCGAGGACAGTGTAGCCGCGCGCCTCGAGGTCCTCTTTGATGGCTTCAGTTGGGGTTGAGCGGGGCATCTTAATAACAACTTTTTGCGGAAGTTCTGAGGCTGTACTGTAGGTGAAATAGGGTATTGGAACAGAGTCAAGATACGTTTTCAGTGTTTTGTAGGCCTGCTCGTGCTCGCACGAGATTTGCAGCCCCTCGCGAACGAGCGAAATCTGCGCGCCCCCGGGGGCCAGCACTCTCATGCGCGACACGAGCTGGTTGTACAGACTTTGGTCTGGAACAATCAGCCTCAGTGAGTGTTTTCTCGGTTTGTTGGCGCGCGGCGTGCTGGGAGAGGCGGTCGTCTCGCCGTGTCTGTGCGCGCCCTGTGTGGGCGCGATAAGCGGTGCTGACGCGGCGTCTGCGCCGGCGTCTGCGATAAGAGCGTGGGTGGTCCCTGCCGCGGGCGGGGGGCCGGCGCTCTCAGCTAGCGCCGCGAATCGGTTCGAAACCGCGATGGTACGAGTCCTGGCTGCGAGCGGAACTTTCCTCTGTCTTTGTCGTTGTTCTTGCCATTCTGTTTCTCCTCTTTCCTCCTCTCTCCGTTCCAGTTCATTTTCCTTTCGTTCCATGCTACGCAGCCATTCCAAGTACGAGGAGTAAGCTGCTTCGGAAACAGTAACTGTGCCGGGAGGCGGCTGTTCAGTCTGTGCGGGGGTTTGTTCAATTGTTTCCATGTTGGTAACGTCCTGGGAGGTGTCAGTTTGAACAGTCTGTTCAGGCACAGTGACCTGGAAACTGCCGCCGTCGTACTGAACTAAGGCTGCGCCGGGTGGTAGGTTTTCCGGAACGGAAATGGTAGGGATGTCCTGCGCGGGCATGACCCCGACCCCCTCAAGGGCTGGCCCTGAGGCCTGGTCGTCGGAGAGACGGAACTCCACTGAAAAACCTGTGTTGTGTGCAGTTAAACTATTAAACGTGTGTCCCTATACGCTGGATGACTGGCTCGCCGCTGACCTTAACAGGCTAGGCTCGAGGTGACCCTTAAGGAATTTAAAAATCTTCCCCGGGTCGGCTGCCAGTCATGTGTCCACGAGCTACTGGTGACGCGACGCGAAGCGAAGAGGCAAGGCCGCACTCCGACGTCCGATCAGCTCGGAGGCTAGGTTGAATCTGCTGCTCGGCCGCCTCTGTCGTTAGTTTCTATGGATCGACTTCTGTGCTGTGATTGGCTGTTCTCGCCAGCCAATGGAGATGCCGGGCCAATCGCAGTGCACCACAGCTTTAACAAAACTTGCTCGCCGTGAATTTGAAAGGTGCCTGTGTGCTATATGCGCACAGGCGGTAAGAGTGAGCTGCGGTAAAGTAAGTTTTGGCAACCAACAACTCGGCAACACCCGGGGAGCTAGCTCCCCTATAGCCTAGCCTGAACCCGGCTAACTTAGCCCCGGGGGACGGTCAGTGGGTGGACCCGAGCGTAGGCTACCACGACGACATGAGCGACGCTGTCGAGATGGCAGAAAGCGAGGCCCCCTCAGGGCCTAGCAACGACGATTCCAGCGGCTGGTCAGTGGCCACTGGCAAGCGTGCTAAGCGTCCGCACACGGAGGTGTCCGGTGCGGGCAGCAGCGACGACGAGGCGGGCCCCACCCCCCGCTCTCAGCAACCAATCGCGACCGCGACCGAGAGCCCCAAGAGGGCGCCGCGAATCAAGCCCCTGTTCGTTTTCCTCGACCAGGGGCACCAGTACCCAAGGGTGTACACCGCCCTTAAACAGTCAGTGCAGGAAAAATTCACCTGCCAGAACCGCGGCCGAGACGAGATACAGGTCAACGTGGCCTCAGTCCCCGACTATCACAGGGCAGTCAAAGCACTGCAGGCTATCGGCGCCCAGCACTCCGTCCTTCTTCAGCGGGACGAAGTGCCGAAGAAATTTGTATTGCGCGGAGTGCACCGCCACACCCCATCTGAGTTCCTCCAGGAGGAATTCAGCTCACTCAATCTGCCGGTCCAGAACCACTGGTTCCTGGAGAACCGGCAGCGACGCGAAAAGTTCGATGCGCTAGTGATAGAGGTGCCTCAGAGCTGCGACTCTGAGCGCATCTACGGCCTCAAGGAGTTCGCCGGCATGCTCGTGCGTGTCGACGACTACCGTCGCCCCTCAGGCCCCTCCCAATGTAGCGTCTGCCAACGCTACAACCACGTTGGCAAGGCCTGCCACGCGGCCCCTGTGTGCCGGTGGTGCAGCGGGCCACACCGCGCTCCCGACTGCCCCAATGGGGGCAACCAGGAGCACAAAAAGTGCGCGCATTGTAAGGAGGCACACTGCGCAAACTACAAGGGCTGCCAGGTCTATAAAAAAGAGACCCGCAGGCACCTTCCGCCCCAGGTACGCAAGCAGCGCGAGCAACAGTCTCGCCGCGACTTGCGCGAAAACAGGCGCGCTGCAATGCAGCCCCAGCCGCAACCGATGCCACGGCCCCCTCCGGGCTTCTCTGGCCCCCCGAGGCAAAACCCCTGGGGTCCACCGAGGTACCCTCCTCCCCAGAGCTTCGGCGACTACCTGCAGCAGGCAGGTGGCAACCGATTCGCGCCCCTGGAGCAGCACTGCGAGCCCAGCTACAACGAGCTGGACTACCCAGTGCTGGCGAACAACCCCTGGCAGCGGAAGGGGTTCAAAAAACACCCGACGGGCCACAAAAATGGCCAAGGCAAACCCCCGCGACCCATTCAGGAAAGGCCCCCGCAGCCTGGGCAGGACAGGCCGCGACAGCCTGCCCAGGATAAGCTCGTAGCAGCTAAGGCTGCGCCAGCCCCGGCGAAGCGCACGACCGCGCTCTCCCGGCCGCAGGTAGCCCCGGCACCTGAGACGAGCATGGCGGTAGACGCAGCTCCAGTGCTGCCAACTGCACCGCCCGCGCCCCAACAGCAGCCAGCCTCGAAACCGGGCCTGGCTGACTTCCAGAAAGTGCTCGAGCAGTCGCGCACTTTCAACACGGATGAAAATCTGGCGGCCACAATCGTCCCCATGTGCCAGCTTATGGTTATATGGTGCGACCCATCTGTTTCCCTAACAGAAAAAGTCCATGCGATGATGGGCTTCGTCCAGACACTGGCTGCCAAGCTCAATGGCAGCTCGTAATCCGGCCCAGTGTTGCATACCAACCGCGGCCCATAGTCTTAAGTCCCTCCTATTCTGGAATGCACGCGGCATTAAAAATAAAATACCGGAATTAATTCACCACTTAGAAAAATACAAAATAAAAATAGCTGCGATTAATGAAACCCACTTAACTCCGACTGATAGAATTACTATATTAAATTATGTAATCTATAGGCGCGACAGAGTAAATCACAGAGGCGGAGGAGTGGCTCTTCTTGTTCATAAAAGTATAAAGCACACAGAGTGGCAGCTCCCCGCTTTTCACAATCTTGAAGCGATAGCCATAAACCTAACTATTAACAGGCAAAACATAAAAATTATTTCTATGTATGCGCGACCAGGTAGGTCCCTGAGCGAGGCTGATCTGGACGCCCTGTATGGGGCGGCCCCGACCTTCCTCGCTTTAGGAGACATAAATGCTAAACACAGAGAGTGGAACAGCAGGCGAGCCACACAGAATGGTACAATTCTTTATAACCACCAATTAAATCACAACTACCAAATTCATGCTCCCATGGAGCCCACACACGACACAGGGCGTGTGGGGGTTCTCCCAGATGTTCTAGACATCGTTATTAATAAACGTGTGAACTCGGGATTCGAACTCGAAGTTGTACACGACTTAACGTCTGACCACTTCCCTATTCACTTAATTTTTGACGACGCAAATGTCGAATCAAATCCACCTCGCAAAGTTAGGGATTACAAAAATGCAGATTGGGTCAGTTTTAAAAATTTTTTGTCACTAAATCTTTCAGAACTTGATGAAATAAATAATAGTGATAATTTAGAAACCGCTATAACAAATTTTACCGCGAAAATTCAAGACGGAATTAGCCAGTGCATCCCAGAAAAGGAGGTTAAGTTAGTGCATGACGAGCTGCCAGCATACATTTGCGATATGATATCGCAAAAGAACAGACTGCGCCGCGAATACACACGGCGACGCACGCACATTATCAAACGCAGAATCAACGAGCTTCAAACTGCTATATCAGATGAACTCTCGTTGTGGCGTAGCAGCCAGTGGGAAGCCAAAATCGCGAAGCTCAATGTACAGGACGGGAGTGCCTGGGCAATGACTAAGCGAATTTTGAATAAATTTGATAAAATTCCACCCCTCCAAACAAATAATGGACTTGCATTTCTTCCCCAGGACAAGGCGCATGCTTTCGCAAGCACCTTAGAAACAGCATTCCAGCCCAATTTGCAGCCTTGCGACAGGCCATTCACTGCACAAATTTACCGCGAACTCCGCGCTAAACTGCACCAGCCCACTATCTCTGAGCCTCTCCCCACCCAGGCCCAAGAAATTAAGCGTGCTATCAAGAATATGAAGCCGCGGAAAGCCCCTGGGAACGACGGCATACAAGCAGTCGTTCTCAAACAGCTTCCAGATGAAGCCTTAGAATATCTGGCTGAATGCATTAATGCAATTCTCAGACTGAATATTTTTCCCTCCCAGTGGAAGGAAGCTAAAGTAATAGTCTTCCACAAGCCAGGCAAGGACAAAACACTGCCCCAAAATTACAGGCCAATAAGCCTCTTAAGTACTGTGTCTAAAGTTGCGGAGCGCATAATTTTACACAGACTCCAAGTACACATACACGAACAAAACTTGCTGCCAAATGAGCAATTTGGCTTTCGCAGTGCTCATTCGACTACCCACCAACTGGTCCGTCTTACTGAAGAGATAACCAGCGCATTCAACGTCCAAGACTACGTAGTTGCTACGTTTCTTGATGTAGAAAAGGCCTTTGACAGAGTTTTTCATGCAGGGCTCATACATAAAATGTATGCAGCAAACTTCCCGGTTTGCTACACTAAACTCATAGCATCCTATCTAGCAGGCAGAACCTTTAGAGTGTCATCTGAAGGGGCAACGTCTGACCTAAAATTAATTAAAGCCGGAGTGCCGCAGGGCAGCATTCTAGGCCCTGTACTATTTAATATATATGTACGCGACATGCCTCGCCCCGCACACAGACTAGTCAAGCTAGGCTGCTATGCAGACGACACTGTACTGTATAGCAGATCTCATAACCTACAGCTAGCCACTACCAGGCTCCAGACTGCGCTCACTGAAATTGAACAGTGGTGTACAGCCTGGCGCATAAAAGTAAACACGACCAAGTCTGAGGCGATTGTGTTTACACGCAAAAACCTCCCGCCAGCCGACAACAGGCCGCAACTACGCCTATTTGATGAGCCAATCCCTCACAAGGACGTAGTTAAATACCTAGGAGTCCACATGGATAGGAAACTCCTGTGGAGACAGCACATTGACATTAAAAAAACCCAAGCTCAGGTTAGAATGCGCGCATTATATCCTGTAATGAGCAGGCGATGTGGCAGCACAGTCAAAAATGGATTACTGCTCTACAAAGCTCTCATACGCCCGATAATCACGTATGCAGCCCCAGTCTGGGCTACTGCAGCATACTGCCATCTAATAAAACTGCAGCGAGTTCAGAATAGATGCATTCGAATCGCTGCAGACGCCCCGATATACTGTCCAGTAGAGAACTTGCACAGTGAAACTAACACTGAAACTTTGCAAGATTTTTATATCCGCACAACCCAAAATTTTTACGATAAATGCGTAAATAATTTAAATCCACATATTTCCTCCCTTGGAAACTATGATCCAAATAATACACAGAAGTATAAGCTTCCGAAATCAATCCTGGCGCACCGCCCGCCGTAGCTGCGGTCGAGGCGCCCCCTGATTGGCCGAGCCTGACAGCCAACCAGCGCACGACCCCCTCCAAACAAAACTAGTTGCCGGCGCTCGGTAAATGTTATTTCATATAAATTTAATGTTTCACCCCCTTAGTATAAGTTAATAAATTAAGAACATACACGCCCTAATTATCATACATGACAATTAAATATGTGATTATGTAATAACCAAACATGATTATAATAATTCAAAATGGTCCGAAGCACGCAGGTGTAGGTTTTGACTTATGCAGAGGTCCACTGCCTGTGTGATTAGGGCTGACTCTTTATGCCTGATGGGCATGCTCGCCTGCAGGCCTCACCTGCAGTGACGGTCGTGTTTCTGATGGCATGAGATTTTGAATTACACCTAAATAAACACACAGATGGCTGTAATACATGTGATAACCAAACATGATGCTTATTCAAAATGGTCCGAGGCACGCAGGTGTAGGTTTTGACTTATGCAGAGGTCCACTGCCTGTGTGGTTAGGGCTGACTCTTTATGCCTGATGGGCATGGCTCGCCTGCAGGCCTCACCTGCAGTGACGGTCGTGTTTCTGATGGCATGAGATTTTGAATACCAGCTACCATTGCAACTAGTGTGACATCGCACACACACAACATGCATACCAACCATATGTATGCGTGTGTATATATGTGTATATAAGCCTGAGCGTATATATATATATATACATAACACAAATTTTTTTTTCCCTTCTCAAAACCTGGCTGGCTGGCAGCCTGGCGGGAAACGACTAAAGTCGCCCCCTAAAAACCAGTCCTACCAAACTAAAATGCGGACAGAAATGTCCAAGTGCCCGCCCTTGCTTAGTAGACATTTTCTACTCTTCCAACTCTTCTTCCTGAGCTATCCTTCTACTCCCGTAACCAACCAGCATGAAATTAATGCATGAATTTTTGCATCCCGCATGTCAGTGCCCAGGGTTTTCCCTGTGTCTAT
This sequence comes from Bacillus rossius redtenbacheri, assembly GCF_032445375.1. Classification (NCBI taxonomy): domain Eukaryota; kingdom Metazoa; phylum Arthropoda; class Insecta; order Phasmatodea; family Bacillidae; genus Bacillus; species Bacillus rossius. Next base: position 70,834 of record NW_026962124.1, read on the forward strand.
GCAGGTTTTACCTGGGCCCAACTTATCTAGTATAGTCTAGAATAGTCAAGTGAGGGGAGTTAGTCATGGCGCCAATTGCTGCCATGGCTGGCCAATCCCCCTCCTTAGCACATATGCATGTTCCCTTTTCTGCATGGTATCCCCTGCATGATTAGAGCGTATAGGCTTCGGCCTGAGACGCACTTAGAGTCTCTCCCTAACCCGGACCCCTCCCAATACACTTTGTTTTAAACTTAGGTTAGGAAAATTTAAAATAGCACGCGCAGATCGGCGCTGGGACTCGCAGTGTACACATCGCAGGAAGCTCTCTGACTGCTCCGCCTGGGGGTTCATTGCCTCTGACGGCTCGGAAGGGGGGCGAAATGCATTGTGTAGGCCGAGTACCAGGGGCGCAGTGACTGGCTGCTACCGATCGCGTCCGCGGGTGGCGGATAGCGGAGCTCCAGCTGTGATGAGCAGCTGGAGTTGTCAGGAATACACAAATACTGACTCGCGGACCAATCAGAGGCGTCACTGGTGGCTTGGGCGGCCTGGAGAAGACACAAGTTTCGCCAGAAGCAGACCGTCGGGATCGCTGCAGCCCTTTTCATGGCTCGCTGGCGTCACACACAAAACTGGGGGCAACGCGAAATACCGTGGCGTCAGTTAGGGGGTGAATGGTATCGCCCTGCCCCATGTCATGAAAGGCTAACTGCACGCACGAAGAAAGAAGCGGACAGCGAGAGGCGAAGAATCGACAGGCTGCCCGACCACGAGTGCGCGCGGCGCGGCGCGGGCTCTGGCTTGCCTGCGGGCCTGCGAGAGTTCGTGCCGCGGCCGCGAGAGGCGCGGCGGAGCTGCGTGTTCCGCGCGCGGCCGCCAGGCTGCGGGCGGGGCGCGCAGTTCGCTGTGAGTCGGCAGGGCCTCTGCAGGCGCGCGCGCGAAAGCGAGCCTGTGGGTGCTCTGTCGGGCCTATATGCAGGCCGGCCCTCAGCCACTCATTGCACTCGGCCTCACCATCCGAGTCGCCCTAAACATGCGTGCTGCCTGCCACGCACTACAGGCCATCAGGCCGCTACATCCGCCTACAGTTGCTGCGGCCCGGCAGCTGTAGGCTATGCTACCTAAATCCCGCTCCCCGTTTCCCCTCGGGCCATCGGGCGAGCGCTAACTTCTTAAACCGGGCAGTAGGTTTTTCTCCAGTGCGATCGCTGGTTTTACTACTGCATCCCACTTTGCTACTCCCTGCGAACTGCCGGGGCGCTAATTGCCGCGCCCCTGCAGTGTTTCGCATATTAAATTCACTCGCGGGCAGGTGGCCTCACTCACGAGAGTGATGGAGGGCACCAGCCATTGGCTTACTTTACTACGAAACGCGTATAGGTCCTAGACCTATAACGTACTAAGATTCCTCCCGTAAAATCACTCCCACTAGGTGTTGGACTCGCAATCACTTCGGTTGTGCGAGACAGACTTCAGCGTGGAGGGGCTGTTGTCTTAAAAAAAAAAAAAAAAAAAAAATACAGCACGCGCAGACGGACCACGATGGCGCGCACGAAGCAGACGGCTCGTAAATCTACTGGAGGCAAAGCGCCGCGCAAGCAGCTGGCCACCAAGGCGGCTCGCAAGAGCGCGCCGGCCACGGGGGGAGTGAAGAAGCCACATCGCTACCGCCCTGGCACTGTCGCGCTGCGAGAAATCAGGCGCTACCAGAAAAGTACCGAGCTGCTTATCCGCAAGCTGCCCTTCCAGCGCCTGGTGCGAGAGATCGCCCAGGACTTCAAGACAGACTTGCGCTTCCAGAGCTCGGCCGTCATGGCGCTGCAGGAGGCCAGCGAGACTTACCTGGTGGGGCTCTTCGAGGACACCAATTTGTGCGCCATCCACGCCAAGAGGGTCACCATCATGCCCAAGGACATCCAGCTTGCCCGGCGTATCCGTGGCGAGCGTGTTTGAGTTCCTTGCCATTTTTTTTGCAAGGGGGAAAAAAAAAAACAGCCCTTATTAGGGCTAAAAATAACTGTCAAATTTGAAAGGAAAACAGTTGTCTGGCTTTTTGTACCTATTAGCTGTCGTTGACCTTTACCCAGCCAATAATATATTACATTAATAAGAATTTGGAAAAACACAGTTATAGTGTCTGTGTTTTGAGGTGGTTGTTTATATTGTACACAAAAGATTTGCACACTTCAAACAGTGCCTGTCTGCAGTAGCAGCACCATCAGCAGCAGCAGCAGCAGCAGCAGCAGCAGCAGCAGCATAAAGTTCACCATTAATACCCTGAGACCTAATCCTTACAAAATAAAATATGTGTGTGTGTGTGTGTGTAAATATGTGTGTGTGTGTATATATATATATATATATATATATATATATATATATATATATATATATGCTGAAATAAGAGTGAGATGTTTGTAAGACGTTTTCCTGCTTAAAAACTTTAAATAATTTTGCACCTAAACTATACACACAATGTAATTGATAAATTTCTTTATTTATTTATTTATTTCCCCCGCTTCAAATACCATAAGAAATTTTTTAACCAGAATTTTACCTAACGGCAGAGGTGTGGCTATAGGAGGCAATGATTGCAACAACTGATACCTTCATGACTAGTATTGTTGGCCCTTAGAAGGGCCGATAAGGTGGTACAGTGCCACAGAAAGTGCCAGCGGTCCTGCTGGCATCTTCATTTCCGCTTTGGGGCTGCTTTCTTGGGCGACTTGCTCTTTGGGGCAACCTTCTTTGGCTTTGGAGCACGGGGTTTCTTCGTGGGAGGTTTGGACACCTTTTTTGCCTTTGAAGGTGCCTTCTTGGGCTTGGGGGTTGCAGCTGCTGCCTTTTTTTTCTTTTCTGCTGTAGGCGGAGTCTTCTTGACTGGTTTCTTGCCCACCGCTGCCTTCTTGGCTACGGATCGCTTCTTTTCCTTAGGGGCAGCTGCACCACGCTTGCCGCTTGGAGCCTTGGGCTGGTCCGGAGCACCGGTGGTCCCTGAAGCCAGCTTGAAGGAGCCAGACGCACCCTTGCCTTTGGTTTGGACAAGCTCGCCGCTAGCCACTGCTGCCTTCAAGTATTTCTTGATGAAAGGTGCCAGCTTTTCCGCATCTACTTTGTAGGTAGAGGCGACGTATTTCTTGATGGCTTGCAGTGATGAGCCGCCCCTTTCCTTGAGGCTCTTGATCGCAGAGGCCACCATTTCAGATGTGCGCGGGTGCGCGGGCTTGGCTCGTGGCTTCTTCGACGCAGCCTTGCCTTTCTTCGGGGAAGCTGCCTGTGATGGGGCAACAGCTGGTGCTGCAGTCGCTGCTGCGGTATCTGCCATGACGAGACTGATCCTACAGAATGCAAGAGCAAAGTGAAAATAAAATTTTTCTATTTTTTTTTTTTTCCTAACCTAAGTTAAAACTAAGTGTATTGGGAGGGGTCCGGGTTAGGGAGAGACTCTAAGTGCGTCTCAGGCCGAAGCCTATACGCTCTAATCATGCAGGGGGTACCATGCAGAAAAGGGAACATGCATATGTGCTAAGGAGGGGGATTGGCCAGCCATGGCAGCAATTGGCGCCATGACTAACTCCCCTCACTTGACTATTCTATACTATACTAGATAAGTTGGGCCCAGGTAAAACCTGCATAGACACAGGGAAAACCCTGGGCACTGACATGCGGGATGCAAAAATTCATGCATTAATTTCATGCTGGTTGGTTACGGGAGTAGAAGGATGGCTCAGGAAGAAGAGTTGGAAGAGTAGAAAATGTCTACTAAGCAAGGGCGGGCACTTGGACATTTCTGTCCGCATTTTAGTTTGGTAGGACTGGTTTTTAGGGGGCGACTTTAGTCGTTTCCCGCCAGGCTGCCAGCCAGCCAGGTTTTGAGAAGGGAAAAAAAAAATTTGTGTTATGTATATATATATATATATATATACGCTCAGGCTCATATACATATATATACACACGCATACATATGGTTGGTATGCATGTTGTGTGTGTGCGATGTCACACTAGTTGCAATGGTAGCTGGTATTCAAAATCTCATGCCATCAGAAACACGACCGTCACTGCAGGTGAGGCCTGCAGGCGAGCCATGCCCATCAGGCATAAAGAGTCAGCCCTAACCACACAGGCAGTGGACCTCTGCATAAGTCAAAACCTACACCTGCGTGCCTCGGACCATTTTGAATAAGCATCATGTTTGGTTATCACATGTATTACAGCCATCTGTGTGTTTATTTAGGTGTAATTCAAAATCTCATGCCATCAGAAACACGACCGTCACTGCAGGTGAGGCCTGCAGGTGAGCATGCCCATCAGGCATAAAGAGTCAGCCCTAATCACACAGGCAGTGGACCTCTGCATAAGTCAAAACCTACACCTGCGTGCTTCGGACCATTTTGAATTATTATAATCATGTTTGGTTATTACATAATCACATATTTAATTGTCATGTATGATAATTAGGGCGTGTATGTTCTTAATTTATTAACTTATACTAAGGGGGTGAAACATTAAATTTATATGAAATAACATTTACCTATTATTTAATTATATAAGAGCTGCCAGTACACATGTGTATTGTGCGCGAGCTTTGTTTCATTTGTCATGCACACACTGCCCTTAATTATGCGGAAGCATAGGCAGATTTGTTTTGCCGGCCTGCCACGAGTCCGTGGAAGGCCGGCGCGGGAGGTGCTGCTCCGAGCGCCGGCAACTAGTTTTGTTTGGAGGGGGTCGTGCGCTGGTTGGCTGTCAGGCTCGGCCAATCAGGGGGCGCCTCGCCCGCAGCTACGGCGGGCGGTGCGCCAGGATTGATTTCGGAAGCTTATACTTCTGTGTATTATTTGGATCATAGTTTCCAAGGGAGGAAATATGTGGATTTAAATTATTTACGCATTTATCGTAAAAATTTTGGGTTGTGCGGATATAAAAATCTTGCAAAGTTTCAGTGTTAGTTTCACTGTGCAAGTTCTCTACTGGACAGTATATCGGGGCGTCTGCAGCGATTCGAATGCATCTATTCTGAACTCGCTGCAGTTTTATTAGATGGCAGTATGCTGCAGTAGCCCAGACTGGGGTTGCATACGTGATTATCGGGCGTATGTAAGCTTTGTAGAGCAGTAATCCATTTTTGACTGTGCTGCCCCATCGCCTGCTCATTACAGGATATAATGCGCGCATTCTAACTTGAGCTTGGGTTTTTTTAATGTCAATGTGCCATCTCCACAGGAGTTCCTATCCATGTGGACTCCTAGGTATTTAACTACGTCCTTGTGAGGGATTGGCTCATCAAATAGGCGTAGTTGCGGCCTGTTGTCGGCTGGCGGGAGGTTTTTGCGTGTAAACACAATCGCCTCAGACTTGGTCGTGTTTACTTTTATGCGCCAGGCTGTACACCACTGTTCAATTTCAGTGAGCGCAGTCTGGAGCCTGGTAGTGGCTAGCTGTAGGTTATGAGATCTGCTATACAGTACAGTGTCGTCTGCATAGCAGCCTAGCTTGACTAGTCTGTGTGCGGGGCGAGGCATGTCGCGTACATATATATTAAATAGTACAGGGCCTAGAATGCTGCCCTGCGGCACTCCGGCTTTAATTAATTTTAGGTCAGACGTTGCCCCTTCAGATGACACTCTAAAGGTTCTGCCTGCTAGATAGGATGCTATGAGTTTAGTGTAGCAATCCGGGAAGTTTGCTGCATACATTTTATGTATGAGCCCTGCATGAAAAACTCTGTCAAAGGCCTTTTCTACATCAAGAAACGTAGCAACTACGTAGTCTTGGACGTTGAATGCGCTGGTTATCTCTTCAGTAAGACGGACCAGTTGGTGGGTAGTCGAATGAGCACTGCGAAAGCCATATTGCTCATTTGGCAGCAAGTTTTGTTCGTGTATGTGTACTTGGAGTCTGTGTAAAATTATGCGCTCCGCAACTTTAGACACAGTACTTAAGAGGCTTATTGGCCTGTAATTTTGGGGCAGTGTTTTGTCCTTGCCTGGCTTGTGGAAGACTATTACTTTAGCTTCCTTCCACTGGGAGGGAAAAATATTCAGTCTGAGCATTGCATTAATGCATTCAGCCAGATATTCTAAGGCTTCATCTGGAAGCTGTTTGAGAACGACTGCTTGTATGCCGTCGTTCCCAGGGGCTTTCCGCGGCTTCATATTCTTGATAGCACGCTTAATTTCTTGGGCCTGGGTGGGGAGAGGCTCAGAGATAGTGGGCTGGTGCAGTTTAGCGCGGAGTTCGCGGTAAATTTGTGCAGTGAATGGCCTGTCGCAAGGCTGCAAATTGGGCTGGAATACTGTTGGTTTCCCACTGGCTGCTACGCCACAACGAGAGTTCATCTGATATAGCAGTTTGAAGCTCGTTGATTCTGCGTTTGATAATGTGCGTGCGTCGCCGTGTGTATTCGCGGCGCAGTCTGTTCTTTTGCGATATCATATCGCAAATGTATGCTGGCAGCTCGTCATGCACTAACTTAACCTCCTTTTCTGGGATGCACTGGCTAATTCCGTCTTGAATTTTCGCGGTAAAATTGGTTATAGCGGTTTCTAAATTATCGCTATTATTTATTTCATCAAGTTCTGAAAGATTTAGTGACAAAAAATTTTTAAAACTGACCCAATCTGCATTTTTGTAATCCCTAACTTTGCGAGGTGGATTTGATTCGACATTTGCGTCGTCAAAAATTAAGTGAATAGGGAAGTGGTCAGACGTTAAGTCGTGTACAACTTCGAGTTCGAATCCCGAGTTCACACGTTTATTAATAACGATGTCTAGAACATCTGGGAGAACCCCCACACGCCCTGTGTCGTGTGTGGGCTCCATGGGAGCATGAATTTGGTAGTTGTGATTTAATTGGTGGTTATAAAGAATTGTACCATTCTGTGTGGCTCGCCTGCTGTTTCACTCTCTGTGTTTAGCATTTATGTCTCCTAAAGCGAGGAAGGTCGGGGCCGCCCCATACAGGGCGTCCAGATCAGCCTCGCTCAGGGACCTACCTGGTCGCGCATACATAGAAATAATTTTTATGTTTTGCCTGTTAATAGTTAGGTTAATGGCTATCGCTTCAAGATTGTGAAAAGCGGGGAGCTGCCACTCTGTGTGCTTTATACTTTTATGAACAAGAAGAGCCACTCCTCCGCCTCTGTGATTTACTCTGTCGCGCCTATAGATTACATAATTTAATATAGTAATTCTATCAGTCGGAGTTAAGTGGGTTTCATTAATCGCAGCTATTTTTATTTTGTATTTTTCTAAGTGGTGAATTAATTCCGGTATTTTATTTTTAATGCCGCGTGCATTCCAGAATAGGAGGGACTTAAGACTATGGGCCGCGGTTGGTATGCAACACTGGGCCGGATTACGAGCTGCCATTAAGCTTGGCAGCAAGTGTTTGTACGAAGCCCATCATGGCTTGGACTTTGTCAGGCAGGGAGATGGCTGGGTCGCACCATATTACCATCAACTGGCACATGGGGACGATTGTTTCGGCCAGTGTCGAGTCCTTGTTAAAGGTACTCAACTTTGTCAGTACTTGCATGAAGTCAGCCAAGCCAGGTTGGGCTGGCTGCTCCGTGCGCATGGGCGGGGCTGTCGGCTGCTCTGAGGCCAAGTCGATCAGCATGTCAGCCTCAGGAGCAGGTGCTACCTGGGGCTGCCTGGGCGGGGGCGTTCGCTGCGCCGGGGCTGCTGGAGCCAGTCTGGTGTCCAGCGGCTTGGGCTGGGCAGGCTGCTTATCGCGAGCAGGCTGCTGTGCCCTCTCCTGGGGGAGCTGCTGCGGTTTGCCCTGGCCATTTTTGTGGCCAGTGGCATTTTTCTTGGGCCCCTGGGGCCCCCTTGGCTTGCGCAGCCAAGGGTTGTTGGCCAGGACTGGGTACTCCAGCTCGTTGTACCCCTGGCTGCACTGCTGCAGAGGTGTCCAGGGGTTGACGCCAGCCTGGGCCATGTACTGGCCGAAAGTGGCGGGCGGTGGGTACCTGGGGGGGCCCCAGGGATTCTGCCTGGGGGGGGCCCTGGTAGCCTGAGGGGCCTGACTGCGGAGGCTGGGCAGCAGCCCGCCTATTTTCCCGCACGTCGCGGCGAGACTGTTGCTCGCGCCTCTTGCGGACGTCGGGGGGCAGGTGACGGCGGGTCTCCTTCTTATAGGCCTGGCAGCCCTTGAAATTGGCGCAGTGTGCCTCTTTGCAATGAGCACACTTCTTGTGGTCAGGGTTGCCCCCATTGGGGCAGTCGGGGGCGCGGTGTGGCCCGCTGCACCACCGGCACACTGGGGCAGCATGGCAGGCCTTGCCAACATGGTTATAGCGTTGGCAAACGCTGCATTGGGCGGGGCCTGAGGGGCGCCTGTAGTCGACGACACGCACCAGCATGCCGCCGAACTCTGTCAGGGAGTAGATGCGCTCAGAATCGCACGTCTGAGGCACCTCAATGACCAGGGCGTCGCATTTTTCCCTGCGCAGCCTGTTCTCCAAGAACCAGTGGTTCTGGACAGGCAGGTTCAGGGCTGCAAATTCCTCCTGGAGGAAATCGGTCGGGGTGTGGCGGTGTACTCCGCGCAAGACGAATTTCTTGGGCACTTCGTCACTCTGAAGGAGGACGGAGTGCTGGGCGCCTATCGCCTTAAGGGCCTGGACTGCCCTTTGGTAGTCCGGGACGGACGCAGGATTGACCTGGATCTCGTCCTTGCCGCGGTTTTGGCAGGTGAACTTTTCCGCCAGGGCCTGCTTGAGGGCGGTGTATACCCTTGGGTACGTGTGCCCCTGGTCTAAAAACACGAACAGGGGCTTCACTCGGAGCTTTTTGGGCGGTGCCGCAGCTCCGGCGGCATGGCCTGCAGTTGGTTGTGGACGAGGGGGGGAGGGGCCCGCCTCGTCGTCGCTGCTGCCTGCACCGGACACCTCCGTGTGCAGGCGCTTGTTGCGCTTACCAGTGGCAACACTCCAGCCACTGGATTGATCGGTGCTAGGCCCTGAGGGGGCCTCGCTTTCTGCCATCTCGACAGCGTCGCTCATGTCGTCGTGGTAGCCTACGCTCGGGTCCACCCACTGACCGTCCCCCGGGGCTAAGTTAGCCGGGTTCAGGCTAGGCTATAGGGGAGCTAGCTCCCCGGGTGTTGCCGAGTTGTTGGTTGCCAAAACTTACTTCACCGCAGCTCACTCTTACCGCCTGTGCGCATGTAGCACACAGGCACCTTTCAATACACCGCTGGGTAGCACTAAGAAGTGCTAACCACAGCTTGGGCGTCGTTGATCTGGAAGGTCACGTCGAGCAGCTCCGGGACACGTCCGTCCTCCACGAAGGCGCAGCTGGAACTCCTAAAATTTTTCGTTTTTTTTTTTTTTCCTAACCTAACTAATAACTAAGTGTATTTGGGAGGGGTCTGGGTAGGGAAGACTCTAAGTGCGTCTCAGGCCGAAGCCTATACGCTCTAAGCATGCAGGTTATGAACCATGCAGGAGAGGAAGCATGCATCATGTGCTAGGAGGGGATTGGCCAGCCATGGCAACGTTTTAGCCATGACTAACTCCCCTCACTGACTATTCTAAGTTAAAAACTAGATAAGTTGGGCCCAGGTAAAACCTGCATAGACACAGGGAAAACCCTGGGCACTGACATGCGGGATGCAAAATTTCATGCATTAATTACAAGCAGGTTGGTTACAGGAAACAGAAGGATGGTTCTGGAAGAAGAGTTGGACAGAGTAGAAAGACTACTAAGCAAATGGGCGGGAGCTTGGACATTTTGTCCGCATTTAGTTTGGTGGCACTGGTTGTTTCGGGGCGACTTTAGTCGTTTCCCCCAGGCTGCCAGCCAGCCTGGTGTTTGAGAAGGGAAAAAAAAAAAAATAAAAAAATTTGTGTTATGTATATATATATATATACATGCACAGGCATATATACACTTATATACACACGCATACATATGGTTGGTATGTATGTTGTGTGTGTGCGATGTCACACTAGTTGCAATGGTAGCTGGTATTCAAAATCTCATGCCATCAGAAACACGACCGTCACTGCAGGTGAGGCCTGCAGGCGAGCCATGCCCATCAGGCATAAAGAGTCAGCCCTAATAACACAGGCAGTGGACCTTTGCATAAGTCAAAACCTACACCTGCGTGCTTCGGACCATTTTGAATAAGCATCATGTTTGGTTATCACATGTATTACAGCCATCTGTGTGTTTATTTAGGTGTAATTCAAAATCTCATGCCATCAGAAACACGACCGTCACTGCAGGTGAGGCCTGCAGGCGAGCCATGCCCATCAGGCATAAAGAGTCAGCCCTAATAACACAGGCAGTGGACCTTTGCATAAGTCAAAACCTACACCTGCGTGCTTCGGACCATTTTGAATTATTATAATCATGTTTGGTTATTACATAATCACATAATTAATTGTCATGTATGATAATTAGGGTGCTTATGTTCTTAATTTACTTAACTTATAACTAAGGGGGTGAAACCTTAAATTTATATTATATTAACTTTTACTTATTATCGAGGGGCTGCCAGCACACATGTGTATTGTGCGCGAACTTTGTTTCATTTGTAATGCACACACTGCCCTTAATTATGCGTAAGCATAGGCAGATTTGTTTTGCCGGCCTGCCACGAGTCCGTGGAAGGCTGGCGCGGGAGGTACTGAGCTGCTCCTTTTTTTTTTTTAAATTTTTTAGACCACAGCCCCTCCACGCTGAAGTCAGTCTCACACAGCCGAAGTGTTTGTGAGCCCTGCTAACCAAATGGGAATGATTTGACTTGAGGGAATTGATGCGTGCCAGGTGGGACCTATACGCTTAAGTAGACAATATATAAAACTGCCATTGACTCCTCCCGCTCCTGAGAGGGAGGGGGAGGAGTCATGGCGACGTGCGTCTGGCGCGATAAAGCCTGTAGTAGTGCGAACTTAGCACTCCTACAGCCTATGGGGTGTAGCAAAGGGTTAGGCAACAGTAAACCAGCGACGCACTGGAGGAAACCTGTTACCTGTAATCTGAAAAGCTAGCGCGACCGATGGGAAAATATGGACGCGGAATAGGTATAGTAGGCTATAACCTTTCCAGGTGGGATTCCTGGAAAAGCTATGTTGGTGCTCTCCGAGCAAGTACACAGCAGGGTTGTGCGAATTTGACAATTGCCTCGGTGACACCGAGGGCGGCAGGAACCCCTGGCGCGAACTGCAACTAAAAGTAGAAACACATATATACAACACTCTATAATTAGTAGGAGTGGGGGGGGGGATACTGGGTTGGCATTGGCATGCCAATGCAGCATCTATGAAGCACTGAAGCACTGGTGCTGTGGTTGGCGTCACTGTGCAATAATTGAGAAAATGGGAATGAATTTTTACGATGGTTGACTATTATTATTATTACAACTACTAGGGAGATGTTGATATACACTATGGGGGGATGTTAGGATGCGAAAGAGTGAAGCACTAAAATAATTTGGAAGGGCATGATAACGTGGCTGTTGCACTATGTGGCTGCGGGAACCATGGCAGGATCTTGGTGCCATCTCCCCTGCTGACAGGCACTGTGGGCGGCGTCTCTGTGAGCTCCCCTGGCGGTGCAGGGGGGGGGGGGACGAAGCACTTCCTGGTGGTAAAGATGTCAGGGTATAGGGAGAGAAATTACGTTGTAAAAGTAGAACTAAAACACTAATAACACTAATAATGAAAGAGGGAAAAATTTCGTAGAATTAAAGCTGAGCGATGCCGCTGAGTTTTTAACAGTTTATCTTAAAGTGTTTGCAATGCGCCGGGCGCAGTTATGTACTATGACGGCACGAGTGTTTTCTGCTGATTATTTTGGTGTTTTTTATTTGTTTCTGCGTTGAATATTGCAGAAGTTATTTACATTTTAGTGAATCGATGCGTGACAAGTTTTTGGTTCCTGAAGTTTTCTGAACAGTCCGCAACGAGCTACAGCTACCCCGAGGCCACGCCCCCTGCGCGCGGCCAGCCAATCAGTGCTGGTGCGGACCACGGTGATTTTTCGACTCGTTCAGGGCGGTTTCTCGCATAGAATATGCTTTGGCCTTTTGTATTTTCGTACATCTTCTGGGTGATAACGACCTAGCCTGTTTATTAGGGGATTTGTGTGTGATTCCACTGTTTTATAAAAGGCTACAGCTTGTTTAATAAACTGTTCGTGCATGGTGTCTATGCGAATCTCTGTGTGTACTCTCTTCATGGGAGCATAGTTAGGCACATGCGCGATTTTTCTAAGAGGCTTATTCTGCACCACCTGCAGTTTATTTAAG
>NW_026962124.1:83574-101574 GCF_032445375.1 Bacillus rossius redtenbacheri
GCTGGCAAACTGTGCAACGCCGTCACAGACCAGCACAAGATGGCTACCATGGCCCACAGGGACCACAGGCAGGCCCTGTACCAGATGAACAACAATACTGGGCGCCACCAACCAGCAATCGGTACTCGACACTGGGGGAAGAGTACCCGACACTTGGCACATTAAATGACAGAGAGGCAAGACAATTCGCAAAACAGCAGACCGCCTATGCATACAACCAGCCTCGTCCGCAGCGTAGGCGACAACAGCGGCAACCGCGTCAGCCTAACCTCAACAGGGAATACGACCAGATGACCTCACAGGCAGGACGACTCCGCCAATACTCGGAGCACCCTGTGAGTGCCCCGACCGCACCAGAGCAACCCATGCTAATGCAGCAAGCCCCTGCTATGCCTGTGCAGGTGGCACCACAGATGGACACCACACCAAGCACAAGCAGTGCTCCGGCAGTTCCTGCACTGCAACCACAACCACATGGGACCACCACCATGCCGGCCACGATCGTGACGCGGAGTATGCCTCTGCCTACACCCCCAGCGGTCATAACACCTGACCGAGTGGCGGCCAACAACAGAGATTGCCAGGTGCTGCGTGGCACTCTCACCAAAGTGGCAGAAGCGCAGCCAATACTAATGGATGTGGCGCAAAAACTGTGCAACTTACTGGCAGCTTGGCTGGACACCACCATTCCACCAGAGAGCAGAATTCACCTCGCCGTCGACCTCATCACGGCCATAACCACAGCTTCCTCCCCCAAACATGACAGCACACCACACTAATGTCCCCCTTACAAAAATAGCCACCTGGAATGCACGAAGCATACGACATAAACTTCCAGAACTACAAGAATTTCTTCGCGAACACGACATACAAATTATTGCCATCACTGAAACTCACCTCTCCCCCACAGACAATCTGCGCATTCCAGGTTACATCATACACCGAACAGACAAGGACAACCATGGGGGGGGAGTGGCGCTGGCAGTGCGCACTAATCTACTCCACCATGAAGTTCACCTACCGGACCTAGGGCTCATAGAAGCAGTTGCAGTAGTCCTTACAATTAAAGGCAAGAAATGCACCATCATATCCGCAAATGCGCCGCCTGGCCGCTCTATTAAACCTGAAAACCTACAAGTCCTAGCCACATTCACCTCCTCCTTCCTTCTCCTAGGCGACCTCAATGCCAAGCATCCTGCATGGAACTGCCTACAAACAACCACAAATGGCAGGGTGCTGTTTGCACATCAGCAGCAACACCGTTATATGGTCTGCGCTCCCTACCATCCTACCAGATACCCTGAAAATCCCCAACATAATCCTGACATCCTAGACTTCACTATTTATTTTAATACCAACTTTGTTTACGAACTAGAAGTCCTCCATGAGCTCCACTCTGATCACCTGCCAGTCGTAGCAACATTAGAAGACGTCCACACACCTACAACCAAACCTAAGAAAATCCTTAACTTCAGAAAAGCCAACTGGCCAAAATTAAATTCCTACGTAGAACACCACCTCACTCCTGTCCCTACCATTACAACAGCTGCCGACCTGCAGGCGTACTCGGCAGAACTAACCAGAACACTCACCAAAGCCATCCAAAACTATGTCCCAACAACAAAGCCGAAACCTGATACAGTCGCCCTTCCCTTTCCCCTGCAACTGCTTCTCACTGCCAAAAATCAAGCTCGTCGTAGATGGCAACGCAACAGAACACCAGCACTCAAGAAGGACTACAACGATCTTCACTCCGAATTCCTCAGTCACCTAGCACTACACCGAGCCACACTGTGGGACCACAAAATCTCACACTTAACCACAGCCGACAACACTCTATGGAAAGCCACCAAATCATTAACTGCCAAACCCGTCATCATTCCCCCCATTCAACAGCCAACTGGAACATTCGCCTACACACCACAGGAGAAAGTGAAGGCGCTAGCTGACAGCCAGGAACTTGCCTTCCAGCCCAACATCCTCCCCAACAATCCGCCTCACACACTCCTAGTGTCAGAGCAAATAGCCAACATGCGACTAGCCACAACCACCACGGAACCTCTCCTTACCACAGAAATGGAAGTGAAAAGAATAATTAAATCTCTGAAGAACAACAAAGCGCCAGGAGCAGACAAAATCCCTTCCCTCGTCCTCAAACAACTCCAACTCCCTGCCCTTCAGGCAATCACATCCTGCATCAATGGCATCCTACAAACAAACTCCTGGCCACACACCTGGAAAGAAGCCAAACTAATCCTACTCCCAAAACCAGGCAAAAATCCCAAACTACCAACCAGCTACAGACCAATTAGTCTCCTCAACACGCTGTCTAAAGTCGCAGAGAAAGTGCTAGCTCGCCGCATCCAACTACATCTGGAAGAACATCGTGTAATCCCGGACTACCAGTTTGGCTTCAGGGCTCGTCACTCCACCACGCAACAATTAGTCCGTATTACAGAACACATTACACACGCATTCAACTGGCGCCAATACACTGCAGCTGTCTTTCTCGACATAGAAAAGGCGTTTGATCGAGTATGGCACGAAGGTCTGCTACACAAACTCCAGGTCATACAACTCCCGGACACATACATCAAAACATTAGACTCATACCTCCATCACCGCTCATTTCGTGCACACATTCCAGGCGCCATATCCACACCTAGACCAATACTAGCAGGGGTACCGCAAGGCAGTATACTAGGGCCCCTGCTATTTAACATATATGTAGCAGATCTCCCACAACTACCTGGAGCCAACATTGCGTGTTATGCAGACGACACCATGCTCTATACAAGCTCCCTCAGCCCCCACCTGGCTGTACGAAGACTGCAAGATTCGCTACACACCATAGAAGCATGGTTCACCGACTGGAGGACATCAATTAACGTAGGCAAATGCGAAGCCATCATATTCACGCGCCGGCGAGTCCCAGAAAACCTGCCGCAGCTCAACCTATTCAATAACGACATCGAATACAAAACAACTGTAAAATACTTAGGAGTACACATGGACCGCGGACTCACATGGAAGAACCACATCGCCAGTAAACAAGCTCAAGCCAACGCAAGACTAGCAACGCTGTACCCCCTCTTAAACCACAAGAGCAGCTTAAGTACACATAATGGCAAGATCCTCTACACAGCCTGCGTCCAACCTATAGTAAACTACGCATCCCCAGCATGGAGCTACGCAGCGCCAACACACTTGAAGAAACTACAAATCGTACAGAACAAATCCCTAAGAAGAATAGCGCAAGTTCCCATTTATGTCCCGATGCGCCTAATACACAAGGAACTTCGCATAGAAACACTGCACGCGCAACTCGTCAAGCAAGCCACTTCCTTTTACAAATCAGTCGAAACACACACCAATCCGCTCGTACACAACTTGGGACGATATAATCCTGAAGATGCCAGAAAATTCAAAAGACCGAAACACATTTTATGCGAAAAACCCCCGTAAACACTTAAAAAATACTCCGTCAAAATCAGTCGTGTTTTTCGCTCTCTCGCCAAGCCCGGGTCGGCGCTGATTGGCTGGTCCGCGCCGGTGGGCGGAGCCTAGGTGGGGGTACCCGCAGTCTGTTGAGGACTGGCGAGAGAACTTTCAGCCGAAAAACTCGTCTACACATTGTCACACTAAATTCCACATAACTTTTTAACTATAAACTCCACCGTCATGTTTGAACTGGCAAATTGTTCCTAAAACACTCACCATTAAGAAACCGTATCCTGATTCAACAAATTTCACCACCCTGATTTAAGAAACCAACGAGAATCGCCGTTTCCCCCTTTTCAGTGCAATTATCCCACATTCATTTTTAGTTTTCTTCCTAAATTATTGAAGTTTTGCAACATAATTTTCCCCCCACTCACCCTGTCATCTACTCTCCAGCAGCTGTGCTCCATGTTCCCCGCCCTCCCTGGGGGCCGCCACAGAGACGCCGCCCACAGTGCCTGTCGGCGAGGGAGAGGGCGCCATGTTCCAGAGAGCTGCTGCCATGCCCACCCGAATTTTTAGTGTTTAAAAATTATTTTAACGTCATAATTTTTCTCCCCCCCCCCCCAGTGCTTCTAAACCACCCCAGTAGTGAAAAATATATGCATATATAATTGTAATTATTAATTATATATGCATATATATTAAATATTAAAAATTTTTCGCAACATAAATCTAAACCCACGACTTCACCCATCATCTTGTGGCTCAGAGACGCCGGCCATAGTGCCTGAGTGCACGAGCCCCTTTATTAGCCTAACCGGGCTAATAGCCATTAAACTTAGTTATAGAACAATGTAAATATGTGTTGTATTTTTAGTTGCAGGTCGCGCCAGCAGTTCCTGCCGCCCTCGAGATGCCGAGGCCTAAATTGCCACATTCGCTCGTGCCTGCCGAGCACATATGCCGCATGGCGTGCTCAAAATGGCTCTTCCAGAAATCCCATCTGGGAGAACCACAGATCCCATTCGCCCTCATCCGCTTCCTATCCCTTCGGGCCCTCGGTTGCGTTAACTTTTCACTCACAGGCAACAGGTTTCCTCCAGTGCGCTCGCTGGTTTACTGTTGTCTACCCTTTGCTACTCCCCATAGGCTGTCGGGGTGCAAATTCCGCACCCCTGCAGGCTTGACCGCGCCAGACGCATGTCGCCAGCTGCTTCCCCCTCCCTCACAGGAGAGTGAAGACAGCATAGGCAGTTACTCAGTTTATCAAATTAAGCGTATAGGTCCCACCTGGCACGCATCAATTCCCTCAGTCAAATCATTCCCATTTGGTTAGCAGGGCTCACAAACACTTCGGCTGTGTGAGACTGACTTCAGCGTGGAGGGGCTGTAGTCTAAAAAAAAAAAAAAAAAATTCCCGTCTCACTCATCTAGCGACAGCGGCACAGCTCAGACCTACGATGCCCCCCAAGACGAGCGGTAAGGCAGCCAAAAAGGCGGGCAAGGCCCAGAAAAACATCTCGAAGGGCGACAAGAAAAAGAAGCGCAAGAGGAAGGAAAGCTACGCAATCTACATCTACAAAGTGTTGAAGCAAGTTCATCCGGACACTGGCATATCATCTAAGGCCATGAGCATCATGAACAGTTTCGTGAACGACATTTTCGAGCGCATCGCGGCAGAGGCCAGCCGCCTCGCCCACTACAACAAGCGCTCCACCATCACCAGCCGCGAGATACAGACGGCCGTGAGACTGCTGCTGCCCGGGGAGCTGGCCAAGCACGCTGTCAGCGAGGGCACCAAGGCTGTCACCAAATACACCAGCTCCAAGTGAGCAGGTCTGGTGTGCACATGCTTACATAAACGGTCCTTTTCAGGACCAAGAACATGATCATGAAAGGAAATGCTTCTGCTGCTGTTCTACAATTCCCTCAATCCCTATGATAGTAAATGTAAGCTTAACCAAGGCAGAAATATTTTCATTAAAAAAAGTCTTTAAGACGCATGGTTTACTGGCTGAGATATGTATATATTTTTTTTTTGCTTACTTCTGTGGTCATTAGTACATTGCTACAAATATATTTATATTTATATATATAAAAAAATAAATAAAAAAATCCTTTCTATTTAATTTAGTTAGATCATATATCAATATTAATGGCAAAGACCAGTTGCATCGATTCACTTTGAAAATAATTCCATTTGTGCTAAAACTGGACACAGTAAAAAAAAAAAAAAAATATATATATATATATATATATATATATATATACACACACACACATAATTCGAATTCATATTATGCTTAACTGCGTTTGAATTTGCAATCATGCACAAGATGTTTTGTACTTCGAAGTAAAAACAACATAATGTACTATTTAACTACCCACAGTACAAATGGATCCAAAAAAAAAAAGTGAATTTTCATGCAGACGAAAATGCTTACATTTATTCTATTTATATTAAGTACCCATTACTAACAGCTTATACTGGGTGGAATACAACAGTTGACATGATTTTACTTATATGGCAATTTAATATTTAACCAAAATTAATGGTAAACTAATATTTTAAAGTGTCATTTATGGCCCCTTACCTTCAGCATGTTTGCTTCCTTGCACACAAACGAGGACAAACACATCACCCAACTGAAAAAAAAAAAAAAAAAAAAAAAAATTTCACTTGCATCACAAATAATTTAAAATTTTTCACCACATGAAGTAAATATTTCGCAATAAAAAAAAATATAGCCCTAGGACTCGTGTGCACACCTTTTCTTCCCCACATCGCACACGCAAACAAAACTTCCAAATTATTACAAAATCACTCGATTATTATACATACATAAACACACATGTATTTTCCGAATAAGTGAGAAATGCAGGCCGATGAAAGTCAAATTTCGTTTCGGAAATTAAATCTCGCACAACTACCGACACATAACCAAACTTGCGTACATTTACATAGCATTAACCCTCTAAATAATAAACAAATGAAAGCAGAAAAAACAACATCGCTACCCACCGCGCGCGCTCCTGGCGGCGGGAGTAGGAACTACTTTGCACACAGACCGACATAGCCCCCTGCCAAAAACAGTAAAATAAATAATATATATAAGTCTTTTGGCGGGAAAAAATTACTCAACCGCCTGGGAGCACCCTAGTGTGTGCCTGTCTTTAGGTTATGTTACTTTTAACTTCATTTTCTACAGGCAGACGCGAGGGTGCTCGCCCATTATTTTTATTTTTTTAAATTCTTTCCTACCTTTGGTGTGCCATGCAAGAATTTATCGTCAAAATGGCGGCCCCGAGTGCAAATTTCTCGTCTGCACTGCTGGCTGGATGATTATGTGATGTTTTGAAGGAGGGTGTTTTTTTTTTTTGTTTGTTTGTGGGGGGGGGGGGAGGGGGCCGCTAGCTTTTTTTTTTTTTTTTTTTTTTTTTTTTAAATTTTCTAAACATTCATCTTTTATGTAACAGTGTTCAGCATTAAAAAAATTTAAAAGAAGAGGCACTTACTCATCAATTTCAAAACAGCCTATGAAGAAAAATAAAAAAAATTTAAATTCATTCCAGTTTTATACATTCATGATTTGATCACATGTATAACTTTTCTTTTTTATTACCTTATTTAATTTTATTATTATTACTACTACTGCTGCTACAACCTAGAAGATACCTCAGTGATACTAATACCTGCTGGTAAAGTTAAAGGTTTCACCTTTCTTTCTTTAAACATATCACAATACCTTTCTTGAGTTAAATATTATCTAATGGCTTTAAGAAGTTATGGTAATGTTCATCAGTTATAGAGTGTGGGTTTGTGTGTGTGTGTGTGTGTGTGTGTGAGAGTGTATTTTGAAGAGGGCTTTGGTGGTTGGGATGGTGAGGGTGGTGGGTGTTGTGTGAGGGAAAGGGGGGGGGGGAAGTAAAAGAGTGTTCATTACACGATTTCTCCTGTTGTTTGTAACAATCACACCTGGTATAGCTATTTCGAGTGGCAAATACAAACTGCAAAAAAAAAACATCTATATCATTGCCAATGGCCATATCACGATGAACACACCGGTTCTCGTCCGATCACCGAAGTTAAGCATCGTCGAGCGAGGTTAGTACTTAGATGGGTGACCGCTCGGGAACACCACGTGCCGTTGGCACTACTATTTTGCACCCTACAGAAAAAAATTTTTTTTTAAAAATTTCAATTTTAAATTTTTTTTCCCCCACAATCACCACATTTCCCCCCCCCCTACACACACACACACACACACACACACTCTCTCTCAATCAATCAATCAATCAATCAATCAATCACTCACTCACTCACTCACTCACTCACCCACCCAGCAGCTGTGAATCTTTGCATGTGTATACCTCATACAAAATTCAAAGTGAAAAAATAAATATATAAGTGTATATGTATGTATGTATGTATGTATGTATGTATGTATGTATGTATGTATGTATGTATATATATATATATATATATATATAAACACACACACACACACCTATTTTGAAGTTTCTCTGTTTCAGTGGGCAGTTATGTATAATAATGAGAGATTCAAAAAGACGTTGATAACAATGTCATCAATGCCTGTTTAGTGTGCTCATTTGTTGGATGGTCGGCAGCAATACTAGAGGTGGTACAGCTGTAACCTGTAAAATTGTACCTGCAATGTGTTGTGTATGGAAAAAAATAAAAATTATATCATCTAAATTTTTGTTATCCAACAATAACCTTCCCATCAATGCATGATGTCACAGTAGCCATAGCTCTACTCTTTCTGCCATATAACATTGGGAAAAAAAAAAAAAAAAAAAAGGAGCTATTAGAATAATAACAAAAGATAAAAAATCATCTAACTGCAGACCAAAATTCAAAAAACTTAAAGTCCTGACGACCATAAATGAATACGTTCTAGAAACTTTTTATTCATTCTTAAGAAAAAGAAGAAAAAAAAAATTATTTTTTTTTTTTTTTTTTTTTTTTTTAGATATTCGCACATAGGTATAACACCAGAAATGCTAGTAAATTGAGGATAGTTGAACATAACACTAGGCGATTTGAAAATGGACTAAATTACTTGGGAGTAAAACTTTACAACTTAATATCACAGAAAATAACTAAAACAATTTACCAGTATTAAAAAAAAAAACAGTAAAAAAAATTCTTCTAGAATATCCTACCTACCCTCTGAAGCTATTCTTTAATTTGATTGATAATAGAGAAATTGAACTGTTAATTTGTTGAATGGACTTGTGATAACAGCTGCTTCATGTTTTGCATAAAGTTAAATTGTGTAACATGTTATGTATTTTTTTTTTTTGAAATTTTTTTTCTTGGTAACTTGCATCATGTAAATATTAATTGTCTGCACATACATGTTCTATATCCCGGAGCCTTGACTCCACGTGGGATCAACAGAACAAAAATACAAAAAAAAAAAAAAAAAAAAAATCCAGCTCACTAATCTAGGTGCATTTTGCTAACAATATTTGGAATATATATATATATTTTTTTTTTGTGTAACATGCAAATTCTGTATTATTCTGCACACATTATTTATAATCTTCTATCATTTTCTTAGATAATAACTATTAATTCATAAAATAGATTGTGTGTGCATAACCTCCTGGAAACATTTGCACTTACCTCCTACTTTACTTTTTCATTTAAGCAATCCTATTCGCATGTATACACTTAGGTTGCAGCATCGAAATTGTGTAAAATTCAACGTGTGTATTGCCTGGAAAAAAAAAAAAAAAAAAGACATACCAAATATTTGCATACAGCGACACACTACATATTTGCACACAGTGGAGTTTTGCGGTAATTAACCTAGCACAATTTACCACACGCAATCACACGCCCGCGATGAGATAACACACTCGCTGTTTTCCTGTTGACCGGCACGAGGAGTAAGAAAAATTGATATTTACACGAGCACACACTCCCACACTAGTCACAACGTCGGTCATCAAGTTGTGTTGAAAATTCCTGTAGCCTCTGTTTTCCCAAATGATTTCACTTAAAATTTCATTTAACAAGACCATAAACAAATTTACAATACTAATTTCTTAAACAAACACTTCAGCGAACAAGTGACTGTCGCATTCATTACAAAGCTTACAACTTAACAGATGTTTCCGATGTGAAATAAAATAAGAAAATGTTTTACAACCAACCTAGAACATTTAGTCAAAACGTTTTTGTCCTGGTTTATGATTATTTTCCGTGACATGAATGTTTCAAAACTAATAAAAATACGAATGCAGCCAAATATAATGAAGTTAGCACATAAAAGACGACTTAAAATATTTCATTTTTCGAGAATTGGCAGAGCAAGAACGCACAGGTCCAACGGAAATTTCTTTAAAGATAAACGACCATCGGACAAAAACACCCCCTCCCCTCATCCTCAAAAATACGTGAATAATATACTTTTTCAATTATATTTTTATCGTTTTTTTTTTTTTTTTTTAATATACTCATTAAAACTTCAAAATAAGCAGGTACTCGTGTGTTTTTCTCTCTACAATGTACCTGATCTCGGTGCGTAAACCTACATCATTTAGAGATGGAATTAATGTACACATACAAGTAAAATTTTGTTCCATTGTAAAATTGAGAGAAAGAAGGTTTTCCAAACGCATTAAGTATGGAGACTTTAAATAAGATTACGAGCTTATAAATGTTTGCAACGAAATAAAGTGACCATGTATCTGCAATTTCAAAAATATTTTTGCTCTGCTAACCTCACATGCAAGCAAGTAAAAATAACCTCACAACTTACTTACCTCTCTCAATTTCGCAGTACCAAAACATAGAAGGGATAAATAGGATAGTTTTTATTCGAAATCCTGCAAGAGTTTTAATTTTTATTAAAATATTTCTCCAATGTAGCATGTGTGTGGAATACTTCATCAGCAACTTGCATCTGCACCTTGAGTGAATTGAAGGGCAGCCAGTTTTAAAAGCTAAACAGAAACTGCACTCTTGAGAATGCATCAGATCCAAGTGAAAAGCTTGTTGTGTGTACAGTTAAAAGTTTTATTATTCACACAATGAAAATGTAAACAAAATTTACTCACAATAATAATCACATCATCCTTGGAGGTGCACGAAGAAAGCCATTCCAGGTGGCACTGAACAAGGTGATTTGCTAGTGCTTCCACAGCAAACAGCCTTCATGAAATTATCTCCACATTTTCAGCATACTATACACTAAAGTATACCTAAGTTAATTTAACCATTTTCAAGTGATTCCAGCACAAATTACGTATTTGATTCCTTGAATAACATCTGCAAATGAAAAGTTCCCTGTTTGGTGTAGCAGTAAATTTAAACAGCTCGCAGTGCAAATTAAACAGTGCAGCTGCCATAAAAAAATTACACTATTAGTGGAACTGCCCATTATGTCATCGTAGACTGCTGACATTTAGAAAACATTGAAAAATCAGTGCTAAAGAAGCCCTACATCTGTCCAAAGTGCGCTGCTCCCTACGTGAGCAAGGCATCGAGAATTTTCTGAACCGTCCGCAACCAGAAAATTGGGTAACCAGATATTTGCAGGACGCAAACCCCAGAGCTTCGGCGACTACCTGCAGCAGGCAGGTGGCAACCGATTCGCGCCCCTGGAGCAGCACTGCGAGCCCAGCTACAACGAGCTGGACTACCCAGTGCTGGCGAACAACCCCTGGCAGCGGAAGGGGTTCAAAAAACACCCGACGGGCCACAAAAATGGCCAAGGCAAACCCCCGCGACCCATTCAGGAAAGGCCCCCGCAGCCTGGGCAGGACAGGCCGCGACAGCCTGCCCAGGATAAGCTCGTAGCAGCTAAGGCTGCGCCAGCCCCGGCGAAGCGCACGACCGCGCTCTCCCGGCCGCAGGTAGCCCCGGCACCTGAGACGAGCATGGCGGTAGACGCAGCTCCAATGCTGCCAACTGCACCGCCCGCGCCCCAACAGCAGCCAGCCTCGAAACCGGGCCTGGCTGACTTCCAGAAAGTGCTCGAACAGTCGCGCACTTTCAACACGGATGAAAATCTGGCGGCCACAATCGTCCCCATGTGCCAGCTTATGGTTATATGGTGCGACCCATCTGTTTCCCTAACAGAAAAAGTCCATGCGATGATGGGCTTCGTCCAGACACTGGCTGCCAAGCTCAATGGCAGCTCGTAATCCGGCCCAGTGTTGCATACCAACCGCGGCCCATAGTCTTAAGTCCCTCCTATTCTGGAATGCACGCGGCATTAAAAATAAAATACCGGAATTAATTCACCACTTAGAAAAATACAAAATAAAAATAGCTGCGATTAATGAAACCCACTTAATTCCGACTGATAGAATTACTATACTAAATTATGCAATCTATAGGCGCGACAGAGTTAATCAAAGAGGAGGGGGAGTAGCCCTTATTGTCCATAAAAGCATAAAAAACACTGAATGGCAGCTCCCCGATTTTCAGAATCTCGAAGCAGTAGCAATTAACTTAACTATTAACAGGCAAAACATAAAAATTATTTCTATGTATGCGCGACCAGGTAGGTCCCTGAGCGTGGCTGATCTGGACGCCCTGTATGGGGCGGCCCCGACCTTCCTCGCTCTAGGAGACATAAATGCTAAACATAGAGAGTGGAACAGCAGGCGAGCCACACAGAATGGTACAATTCTTTATAACCACCAATTAAATCACAACTACCAAATTCATGCTCCCATGGAGCCCACACACGACACTGGGCGTGTGGGGGTTCTCCCAGATGTTCTAGACATCGTTATTAATAAACGTGTGCACTCGGGATTCGAACTCGAAGTTGTACACGACTTAATGTCTGACCACTTCCCTGTTCATTTAATTTTTGACGACGCAAATGTCGACTCGAACCCACCTCGTAAAGTCAGGGACTACAAAAATGCAGATTGGGTTAGCTTTAAAAATTTTTTGTCATTACATCTTTCAGAACTCGACGAAATAAATAATAGTGATAATCTAGAAAACGCTATAACCACCTTTACCGCGAAAATTCAAGACGGAATTAGCCAGTGCATCCCAGAAAAGGAGGTTAAGTTAATGCATGACGAGCTGCCAGCATACATCTGCGATATGATATCGCAAAAGAACAGACTGCGCCGCGAATACACACGGCGACGCACGCACATTATTAAACGCAGAATCAACGAGCTTCAAACTGCTATATCAGATGAACTCTCGTTGTGGCGTAGCAGCCAGTGGGAAGCCAAAATCGCGAAGCTCAATGTACAGGACGGGAGTACCTGGGCAATGACTAAGCGAATTTTGAATAAATTTGATAAAATTCCACCCCTCCAAACAAATAATGGACTCGCATTTCTTCCCCAGGACAAGGCGCAAGCTTTCGCAAGCACCTTAGAAACAGCATTCCAGCCCAATTTGCAGCCTTGTGACAGGCCATTCACTGCACAAATTTACCGCGAACACCGCGCTAAACTGCACCAGCCCACTATCTCTGAGCCTCTCCCCACCCAGGCCCAAGAAATTAAGCGTGCTATCAAGAATATGAAGCCGCGAAAAGCCCCTGGGAACGACGGCATACAAGCAGTTGTTCTCAAACAGCTTCCAGACGAAGCCTTTGAATATCTGGCTGAATGCATTAATGCAATGCTCAGACTGAATATTTTTCCCTCCCAGTGGAAGGAAGCAAAAGTAATAGTCTTCCACAAGCCGGGCAAGGACAAAACACTGCCCCAAAATTACAGGCCAATAAGCCTATTGAGTACTGTGTCTAAAGTTGCGGAGCGCATAATTTTACACAGACTTAAAGTACACATACACGAACATAACTTGCTGCCAAATGAGCAATTTGGCTTTCGCAGTGCTCATTCGACTACCCATCAACTGGTCCGTCTTACCGAAGAGATAACCAGCGCATTCAACGTCCAAGACTACGTAGTTGCTACGTTTCTCGATGTAGAAAAGGCCTTTGATAGAGTTTTTCATGCAGGGCTAATATATAAAATGTATGAAGCAAACTTCCCGGATTGCTACACTAAACTCATTGCATCCTACCTAGCAGGCAGAACCTTTAGAGTGTCATCTGAAGGGGCAACGTCTGACCTAAAATTAATTAAAGCCGGAGTGCCGCAGGGCAGCATCCTAGGCCCAGTACTATTTAATATATATGTACGCGACATGCCTCGCCCCGCACATAGACTAGTCAAGCTAGGCTGCTATGCAGACGACACTGTACTGTATAGCAGATCTCATAACCTACAGCTGGCCACTACCAGGCTCCAGACTGCGCTCACTGAAGTTGAACAGTGGTGTACAGCCTGGCGCATAAAAGTAAACACGACCAAGTCTGAGGCGATTGTGTTTACACGCAAAAACCTCCCGCCAGCCGACAACAGGCCGCAACTACACCTATTTGATGAGCCAATCTCTCACAAGGACGTAGTTAAATACCTAGGTGTCCACATGGATAGGAAACTCCTGTGGAGACAGCACATTGACATTAAACAAACCCAAGCTCAGGTTAGAATGCGCGCATTATATCCTGTAATGAGCAGGCGATGTGGCAGCACAGTCAAAAATGGATTACTGCTCTACAAAGCTCTCATACGCCCGATAATCACGTATGCAGCCCCAGTCTGGGCTACTGCAGCATACTGCCATCTAATAAAACTGCAGCGAGTTCAGAATAGATGCATTCGAATCGCTGCAGACGCCCCGATATACTGTCCAGTAGAGAACTTGCACAGTGAAACTAACACTGAAACTTTGCAAGATTTTTATATCCGCACAACCCAAAATTTTTACGATAAATGCGTAAATAATTTAAATCCACATATTTCCTCCCTTGGACACTATGATCCAAATAATACACAGAAGTATAAGCTTCCGAAATCAATCCTGGCGCACCGCCCGCCGTAGCTGCGGGCGAGGCGCCCCCTGATTGGCCGAGCCTGACAGCCAACCAGCGCACGACCCCCTCCAAACAAAACTAGTTGCCGGCGCTCGGAGCAGCGCAGTACCTCCCCGGCTCCGTGCGCGCACACTCGCGCGCGGAGCTCGCGTCACCCAAACAGCTCATAGAACATGTTATGAGTAGAGCCTTCCCACTAGGCTTACACGGCGCCCTCCAGCCAACACACAATTACATGCACGACCAACCTGTTTGAATGCTAATTCAAAATGGTCCGAAGCATGCGGGTGGTGGTTCGACTCCCAGGAGTTCACTGCCTGACATGTTAGGGCTGACTCTCTATGACTGATGGTCATGGCCGGCCTGGTTGGTTTCACCCCCAGTGCTGGTTGTGTTTCTGAAAGACATGAGATTTTGAATTACTGACTACTGCTTTCGCATAGGCATTTAACCTGCAAGGTTTCACTTCAACTCATAGCTTATTTAAATAATTTAATTATTTAAACCCACACAAGGCAGCTCGAAACTTAGATTAAATTTATATAAATACTCGGAGGGCTGAGTAATTTAAATAATAGTAAATTAGATGCTACTCTGCTGTGCCGCCAGCTGTCAGTGCAAATAAACACCGTTGAAGCTGACCTTGCCAACGAGTGGAATGCTGCAGCAATGGTGGGTGCAGTAGGGTGGTATATTATATTATATTGCATTCTATTTTAAGTATAATATTAAGTATTAATTAATAGGATTCCGACCGTGTGCCTGACCACGTCCTGCGGTGCAAATATGCAACATTGGACTAGCCAATAATTGACATGCCCAGGCTGGCAGCAACATGTGTCGGAATTAAGGCCCCCACACCCCCACTACACTCGTTGCGCCGATCGCTGAACCAGTCGCGTTTTTGACCCAGCGGGGTTCTAATGAAACCAGTCGCGTTTTTGGCCCATCGGGGCCCTAATGAACTACACACATATGTCCTGACTGTCCCTTAGATTTAAATATATTAAGTGAACATAATAGGTGTCTGACCATGTGCCTGACCACGTCCTGCGGTGCAAATATGCAACATTGGCCTAGCCGATGATTGACATGCCCAGGCTGGCAGCACAATGTGTCGGGCATGCATGACCGTGGCAGCTGGGGCAACCTGGGAGCTGCGGTCATATATATACAGCTGCAATATGTACTTCTTTTTCAGCTAACCTGGCTGGCTGGCAGCCTGGCGGGAAACGACTAAAGTCGCCCCCTAAAAACCAGTCCTACCAAACTAAAATGCGGACAGAAATGCCCAAGTGCCCGCCCTTGCTTAGTAGACATTTTCTACTCTTCCAACTCTTCTTCCTGAGCCATCCTTCTACTCCCGTAACCAAC
The DNA here is from genome assembly GCF_032445375.1 of Bacillus rossius redtenbacheri. NCBI lineage: Eukaryota > Metazoa > Arthropoda > Insecta > Phasmatodea > Bacillidae > Bacillus > Bacillus rossius. The sequence goes on from NW_026962124.1 coordinate 99,294, forward strand.
CAGCATGAAATTAATGCATGAATTTTTGCATCCCGCATGTAAGTGCCCAGGGTTTTCCCTGTGTCTATGCAGGTTTTACCTGGGCCCAACTTATCTAGTATAGTCTAGAATAGTCAAGTGAGGGGAGTTAGTCATGGCGCCAATTGCTGCCATGGCTGGCCAATCCCCCTCCTTAGCACATATGCATGTTCCCTTCTCTGCATGGTACCCCCTGCATGATTAGAGCGTATAGGCTTCGGCCTGAGACGCACTTAGAGTCTCTCCCTAACCCGGACCCCTCCCAATACACTTAGTTTTAAACTTAGGTTAGGAAAAAAAAAAAAAAAAATTTGGACGCAACCGAAAAAGAAAAGGAATGAAAGGTTCCAGCTGCGCTTCGGTAGAGGACGGACGTGTCCCGGAGCTGCTCGCCGTGAATTTATAGATCGTCGACGCCCAAGCTGTGGTTAGCACTTCTTAGTGCTACCCAGCGGTGTACTGAAAGGTGCCTGTGTGCTACATGCGCACAGGCGGTAAGAGTGAGCTGCGGTGAAGTAAGTTATTGGCAACCAACAACTCGGCAACACCCGGGGAGCTAGCTCCCCTGTAGCCTAGCCTGAACCCGGCTAACTTAGCCCCGGGGGACGGTCAGTGGGTGGACCCGAGCGTAGGCTACCACGACGACATGAGCGACGCTGTCGAGATGACAGAAAGCGAGGCCCCCTCAGGGCCTAGCAACGATCAATCCAGTGGCTGGACAGTCGCCGTTGGAAAGCGAGCGATACGCCTGCACGCGGAGGTGTCCGGTGCAGGCAGTGATGACGAGGCGGGCCCCGCCCCCCGCCCCCAGCAACCAACACCAACCGAGGCCGCCAAGCGAGCGCCCAAAATTAAGCCCCTGTTCGTGTTCCTAGATCAGGGACACCAGTACCCGCGTGTGTACACTGCCCTGAAACAGGCAGTTACCGAAAAATTCACGTGCCAGAACCGCGGGCGTGATGAAATACAGGTCAACGTGGCCTCAGTCCCCGACTACCAACGAGCAGTTAAAGCACTGCAGGCCATCGGTGCCCAACACTCGGTCCTCCTTCAGAGGGACGAGGTTCCCAAGAAGTTCGTGCTGCGCGGGGTGCACCGCCACACGCCTTCCGAATTTCTCCAGGAGGAATTCCGTGTCCAAAACCTGCCGGTTCAGAACCACTGGTTCCTGGAGAACCGGCAGCGCAGAGAGAAGTGCGATGCACTTGTCATCGAGGTGCCTCAGAGCTGCGACTCTGAGCGCATCTACGCCTTGAAAGAGTTCGCCGGCATGCTCGTGCGTGTCGACGACTACCGTCGCCCCTCAGGCCCCTCCCAATGTAGCGTCTGCCAGCGTTACAATCACGTTGGCAAGGCCTGCCACGCGGCCCCTGTGTGCCGGTGGTGCAGCGGGCCACACCGCGCTCCCGAATGCCCCAATGGGGGTAACCAGGAGTTTAAGAAGTGCGCTCACTGCAAAGAGGCGCACTGCGCGAACTACAAGGGCTGCCAGGTGTACAAGAAAGAGACACGCAGGCACCTCCCGCCCCAGGTGCGCAAGCAGCGCGAGCAGCAGTCTCGCCGCGACTTGCGCGCAAATAAGCAAGCTGCATCGCAGCCCCAGCCGCAACCGATGCCACGGCCCCCTCCGGGCTACTTCGGCCCCCCGAGGCAAAATCCCTGGGGCCCACCGAGGTACCCTCCTCCCCAGAGCTTCGGAGACTACCTGCAGCAGGCAGGTGGCAACAGGTTTGCGCCCCTGGAGCAACACTGCGAGCCCAGCTACAATGAGCTGGACTACCCAGTGCTTGCTAACAATCCCTGGCAGCGAAAGCAGGGGTTCAAAAAACATCCGACGGGCCACAAAAACGGCCAAGGCAAGCCCCAGCGACCCACTCAGGACAGACCCCAGCAGCCTGGACCGGACAGGCCGCGACAGCCCGCCCAGGACAAGCTCGTGGCAGCCAAGGCTGCGCCAGCCCCGGCGAGGCGCACGTCTGTGCTCTCCCGGCCGCAGGTAGCCCCGGCACCTGAAATGAGCATGGCGGTAGACGCAGCTCCAGTGCTGCCAACTGCACCGCCCGCGCCCCAACAGCAGCCAGCCTCGAAACCGGGCCTGGCTGACTTCCAGAAAGTGCTCGAGCAGTCGCGCACTTTCAACACGGATGAAAATCTGGCGGCCACAATTGTCCCCATGTGCCAGCTTATGGTCATATGGTGCGACCCATCTGTTGCCCTAACAGAAAAAGTCCACGCCATGATGGGCTTCGTCCAGACACTGGCT
>NW_026962124.1:102074-102500 GCF_032445375.1 Bacillus rossius redtenbacheri
GCGCGCGCGGTGGGTAGCGATGTTGTTTTTTCTGCTTTCATTTGTTTATTATTTAGAGGGTTAATGCTATGTAAATGTACGCAAGTTTGGTTATGTGTCGGTAGTTGTGCGAGATTTAATTTCCGAAACGAAATTTGACTTTCATCGGCCTGCATTTCTCACTTATTCGGAAAATACATGTGTGTTTATGTATGTATAATAATCGAGTGATTTTGTAATAATTTGGAAGTTTTGTTTGCGTGTGCGATGTGGGGAAGAAAAGGTGTGCACACGAGTCCTAGGGCTATATTTTTTTTTATTGCGAAATATTTACTTCATGTGGTGAAAAATTTTAAATTATTTGTGATGCAAGTGAATTTTTTTTTTTTTCAGTTGGGTGATGTGTTTGTCCTCGTTTGTGTGCAAGGAAGCAAACTTGCTGAAGGT
>NW_026962126.1:0-6429 GCF_032445375.1 Bacillus rossius redtenbacheri
GCAATTAGGCAGGCAATAAGGCAGTTAATTAGGCAAGCATTTAGGCAGGCAATTAGGCAGGCAAATAGGTAGTTAATTAGGCAGTCAATTAGGCAGATAATTAGGCAGGCAATTGTACAGCGCAATTAGGCAAGCAATTAGGCAGGCAATTAAGCAGATAATTAGGCAGGCAATTAGGCAGTTAATTAGGCAGTTAATTAGGCAGGCAAATAGGCAGTTAATTAAGCAGGCAATTAGACAGGGTATTAGTCAGTTTATTAGGCAAGCAATTTAGCAGGCAATTAGGCAGGCAATAAGGCAGTTAATTAGGCAAGCAATAAGGCAGGAAATTAGGCAGTTATTTAGGCAGGCAATTAGGCACTTTAAGACAGTTAATTAGGCAGGCAATTAGGCAGGAATGCAATTAAGCAGGCAATTAGAAAGACAATTAGGCAGTTAATTAGGCAGGCAATTAGGCAGTTAATTAGGCAGGCAATTAGGCAGTTAATTAAGCACTTAAATAGGCATTCAATTAGGCATTTAATTAGGCAGGCAATTAGGCTGTTAATTAGGCAGGCAATTGGACAGGCAATTAGGCAAGCAATTAGGCAGGCAATTAAGCAAATAGTAGGCAGGCAATTAGGCAGTTAATTAGGCAGCAATTAGGCTGTTAATTAGGCAGGCAATTAAGCAGGCAAGCAATTAGGCAGGCAATAAGGCAGGAAATTAGGGCAGTTATTTAGGCAGGCAATTAGGCACTTTAAGGCAGTTAATTAGGCAGGCAATTAGGCAGGCATGCAATTAGGCAGGCAGTAAGGCTGTTAATTAGGCAGGCAATTTGGCAGATAATTAGGCAGGCAATTAGGCAGTTAATTAGGGAGGCAATTAGGCAGTTAATTGATTAGGAATTTAGGCAGGCAATATTGCTATATGTTAAGCAGTTAATTAGGCAGGCAATTAGGCAGGCAATTAGGCAGGCAATTAAGCAGATAATTAGGCAGGCAATTAGGCAGTTATTTAGGCAGGCAATTAGGCAGTTAATTAAGCTGTTAAATAGGCAGGCAATTAGGCAGTTAATTAGGCAGGCAATTAGGCAGTTAATAAGGCAGGCAATTAGGCAGGCAATTAGGCAGGCAATAAGGCAGGAAATTAAGCAGTCAATTAGGCAGGCAATTAGGCAGTTTATTTGGCAGGCAATTAGGCAGGCAAATAGTGAGCAGACAATTAGCAAACAATTAGGCAGGAAATTAGGCAGTTAATTAGACAGGCAATTAGGCAGGCAATAAGGCAAGCAATTAGGCAGTCAATTAAGCTGTTAAATAGGCAGGCAATTAGGCAGTTAATTAGGCAGGCAATTAGGCAGGCAATTAGGCAGGCAATAAGGCAGGAAATTATGCAGTTAATTAGGCAGGCAATTTGGCAGGCAATTAGGCAGGCAATTAGGCAGATAAGAAGGCAGGCAATTAAGCAGGCCAATTAGGCAGTAAATTAGGCAGGCAATTAGGCAGTTAATTAGGCAAGCAATTAGGCAGGCAAGCAATTAGGCAGGCAAATAGGCAGTTAATTAGGCATGCAATTAGGCAGTTAATTAGGCAGACTATTAGGCAGGCAATTAGGCAGGCAATAAGGCTGTTAATTAGGCAAGCATTTAGGCAGGCAATTAGGCAGGCAATTAGGTAGTTAATTAGGCAGTCAATTAGGCAGATAATTAGGCAGGCAATTGTACAGGCAATTAGGCAAGCAATTAGGCAGGCAATTAAGCAGATAATTAGGCAGGAAATTAGGCAGTTAATTAGGCATTTAATTAGGCAGGCAATTAGCAAGTTAATTAAGCTGTTGAATAGGCAGGCAATTAGGCAGTTAATTAGGCAGGCAATTAGGCAGGCAATTAGGCTGGAAATAAGGCAGGAAATTATGCAGTTAATTAGGCAGGCAATTAGGCAGGCAATTAGGCAGTCAGTTAGGCAGATAATAAGGCACGCAATTAAGCAGGCAATTAGGCAGGCAATTAGGCAGTAAATTAGGCAGGCAATTAGGCAGTTAATTAGGCAAGCAATTAGGCAGGCAAGCAATTAGGCAGGCAAATAGGCAGTTAATAAGGCAGGCAATTAGGCAGTTAATTAGGCCCCTAATTAGGCTGGCTATTAAGCGGGTAATTAGGCAGGCAAGCAATTAGGCAGAAAATTAAGCAGTTTATTAGGCAAGCAGGCAATTTGGCAGGTAATTAGGCAGGCAAATAGGCAGGCAATTAGGCAGGTAATTAGGCACGCAATTAGGTAGTTAATTAGGCAAGCAATTAGGCAGACAATAAGGCAGTCAATTAGGCAGGAATTTAAGCAAGCAATTAGGCAGTTAATTAAGCAGGCAATTAGGCAGGCAATTAGGCAGTTAATTAGGCTGGAAATTAGGCAGGCAAATAGGCAGGCAGTTAGGCAGTTATTTAGGCAGGCATTTAGTCATTAATAATGCAGGCAATTAGGCATTTATTTAGCAGGCAATAAAGCAGTTAATTAGGCAAACAATTAAGCAGTTAATTAGGCAGGCAGGCAGTTTGGCAGGAAATTAGGCCGGCAATTAGGCAGGTAGTTAGGCAGGTAATAAGGAAGGCAATTAGGCAGTTAATTAGGTCGGCAATTAAGCAGTTAATAAGGCAGGCAATAAGGCAGGCAATTAGGCAGGCAATTAGGCCAGCAATTAGGCAGGTAGTTATGCAGGTAATAAGGCAGGCCAATTAGGCAGGTAATTAGTAAGCCAATTAAGTAGTTAATTAGGCAGGCAGTAAATTAGTCAGTTAATTAGGCAGGCAATGTGGCAGGCAAATTAGGCAGTCAATTTAGGCAGGCCAATTGACAGGCAATTAGGCAAGCAATTAGGCAGGCAATAAGCAGATAATTCGGCAGTCAATTACGCAGTTAATTAGGCAGTTAATTAAGCAGTTAAATAGGCATGCAATTAGGCATTTAATTAGGCAGGCAATTAGGCAGTTAATTAGGCAGTTAATTAGGCAGGCAATTAGGCAGGCAATAAGGCAGGAAATTAGGCAGTTAATTAGGCAGGCAATGAGGCAGGCAATTAGGCAGTCAATTAGGCAGGTAATTAGGCAGGCAATTAGGCAGTTAATTAGGCAGGCAATTAGGGCAGTTAATTAGGCAGGCAATTCTGCAGGCAGTAAGGCTGCTAATTAGGCAGGCAATTAGGCAGGCAATTAGACAGGCAATTAGGTAGTTAATTAGGCAGGCAATTACGCAGTTAATTAGGCAGGCAATTAGGCAGTTAATAAGGCAGGCAATTGGACAGGCAATTAGGCAAACAATTAGGCAGGCAATAAGCAGATAATTAGGCAGTCAATTAGGCAGTTAATTAGGCAGGCAATTAGGCAGTTAATTAAGCAGTTAAATAGGCAGGCAATTAGGCATTTAATTAGGCAGGCAATTAGGCAGTTAATTTGGCAGGCAATTAGGCAGGCAATAAGGCAGAAATTAGGCAGTTAAATAGGCAGGCAATGAGGCAGGCAATTAGGCAGTCAATTAGGCAGGTAATTAGGCAGGCAATTAGGCAGTTAATTAGGCAGGCAATTAGGCAGTTAATTAGGCAGGCAATTAGGCAGTTAATTAGGCAGTTAATAAGGCAGGCAATAGAGGCAGGCAATTAGGCAGGCAATAAGGCAGGAAATTAGGCAGTTATTTAGGCAGGCAATTGGACAGGCAATTAGGCATTTAATTAGGCATGCAAGTAGGCAGGTAATTAGGCACGCAATTAGGTAGTTAATTAGGCAAGCAATTAGGCAGACAATTAGGCAGGCAATTAGGCAGGCAGTAAGGCAGTTAATTAGGCAGTTAGTTAGGCGGGCAATTAGGCAGTTAATTAAGCAGGCAATTAGACAGGGTATTAGTCAGTTAATTAGGCAAGCAATTAGCAGGCAATTAGGCAGGCAATTAGGCAGGCAATAAGGCAGAACATTAGGCAGTTAATTAGGCAGGCAATGAGGCAGTCAATTAGGCAGGCAATTAGGCAGTTAATTAGGCAGGCAAATAGGCAGTTAATTAGGCAGGCAATTAGGCAGTTAATTAGGCAGTTAATTAAGCAGTTAATTAGGCAGGCAATTAGGCAGTTAATAAGGCAGGCAATTAGGCAGGTAATTAGGCAGTTAATTAGGCAGGCAATAGAACAGGCAATTAGGCAGGCAATAAATCAGTTAATTTGGCAGGCATTTAGGCAGGCAATTAGGCAGGCAATAAGGTAGTAAATTAGGCAGGCAATTAGCCAGATAATTAGGCCTGGCAATTTGACAGGCAATTAGGCAAGCAATTAGGAAGCAATTAAGCAGATAATTAGGCAGGCAATAAGGCAGTTAATTATGCAACTGATTAGGCATTTAATTAGGCATGCAAGTAGGCAAGTAATTAGGCACGCAATTAGGTAGGTTAATTAGGCAAGCAATTAGGCAGACAATTAGGCAGTTAATTAGGCAGGCAATTAGGCAGTTAATTAGGCCAATTAGGTAGGCAAGCAATTAGGCAGGCAATTAGGCAGGCAATGAGTCAGGAAATGAGGCAGTTATTTAAACAGGCAATTAGGCACTTTAAGGCAGTAAATTAGGCAGGCAATTAGGCAGGTATGCAATTAGGCAGGCATGCTATTAGGCAGGAAGTAAGGCAGTTAATTAGGCAGGCAATTAAGCAGTTAATTAGGCAGGAAATTAGGCAGTTAGTTAAGCAGGCAATTGGACAGGCAATTAGGCAAGCAATTAGGCAGGCAATAAGCAGATATATTAGGCAGGCAATTAGGCAGTTAATTAGGCAGGCAATTAGGCAGTTAATTAGGCAGTTAAATAGGCAGGCAATTCGGCAGTTAATTAGGCAGGCAATTAGGCAGGCAGTTAGGCAGTTAATTAGGCAGTTAATAAGGCAGGCAATAGAGCAGGCAATTAGGCAGGCAATAAGGCAGTTAATTAGGCTAGCATTTAGGCAGGCAATTAGGCAGGCAATAAGGTAGTTAATAAGGCAGGCAATTAGGCAGATAATTAGGCAGGCAATTGGACAGGCAATTAGGCAAGCAATTAGGCAGGCAATTAAGCAGATAATTAGGCAGGCAATTAGGCAAGGTTAATTAGGCAACTAATTAGGCAACTAATTAGGCATTTAATTAGGCAGGCAATTAGGCAGTTAATTAGGCAGGCAATTAGGCAGTTAATTAGGCAGGCAATTAGGCAGGCAATAAGGCAGGAAATTAGGCAGTTAATTAGGCAGGCAATGAGGCAGGCAATTAGGCAGTCAATTAGGCAGGCAATTGGACAGGCAATTAGGCAAGCAATTAGGCAGGCAATAAGCAAATAATTAGGCAGTCAATTAGGCAGTTAATTAGGCAGTTAATTAAGCAGTTAAATAGGCATGCAATTAGGCATTTAATTAGGCAGGCAATTAGGCAGTTAATTAGGTAGTTAATTAGGCAGGCAATTAGGCAGGCAATAAGGCAGGAAATTAGGCAGTTAATTAGGCAGGCAATGAGGCAGGCAATTAGGCAGGCAATTAGGCAGGTAATTAGGCAGGCAATTAGGCAGTTAATTAGGCAGGCAATTAGGCAGTTAATTAGGCAAACAATTCTTTAGGCAGTAAGGCTGCTATTAGGCAGGCAATTAGGCAGATAATTAAGCTGTTAAATAGGCAGGCAATTAGGCAGTTAATTAGGCAGGCAATTAGGCAGGCAATTAGGCAGGCAATTAGGCAGGAAATTATGCAGTTAATTAGGCAGGCAATTTGGCAGGCAATTAGGCAGGCAATTAGGCAGATAATAAGGCAGGCAATTAAGCAGGCAATTAGGCAGTAAATTAGGCAGGCAATTAGGCAGTTAATTAGGCAAGCAAATAGGCAGGCAAGAAATTAGGCAGGCAAATAGGCAGTTAATTAGGCATGCAATAAGGCAGTTAATTAGACGGGCTATTAGGCAGGCAATTAGGCAGGCAATAAGGCAGTTAATTAGGCAAGCATTTAGGCAGGCAATTAGGCAGGCAAATAGGTAGTTAATTAGGCAGTCAATTAGGCAGATAATTAGGCAGGCAATTGTACAGGCAATTAGGCAAGCAATTAGGCAGGCAATTAAGCAGATAATTAGGCAGGCAATTAGGCAGTTAATTAGGCAGTTAATTAGGCAGGCAAATAGGCAGTTAATTAAGCAGGCAATTAGACAGGGTATTAGTCAGTTTATTAGGCAAGCAATTTAGCAGGCAATTAGGCAGGCAATAAGGCAGTTAATTAGGCAAGCAATAAGGCAGGAAATTAGGCAGTTATTTAGGCAGGCAATTAGGCACTTTAAGACAGTTAATTAGGCAGGCAATTAGGCAGGAATGCAATTATGCAGGCAATTAGGCAGACAATTAGGCAGTTAATTAGGCAGGCAATTAGGCAGTTAATTAGGCAGGCAATTAGGCAGTTAATTAAGCACTTAAATAGG
>NW_026962127.1:0-6402 GCF_032445375.1 Bacillus rossius redtenbacheri
ACGGGGGGAGTGAAGAAGCCACATCGCTACCGCCCTGGCACTGTCGCGCTGCGAGAAATCAGGCGCTACCAGAAAAGTACCGAGCTGCTTATCCGCAAGCTGCCCTTCCAGCGCCTGGTGCGAGAGATCGCCCAGGACTTCAAGACAGACTTGCGCTTCCAGAGCTCGGCCGTCATGGCGCTGCAGGAGGCCAGCGAGGCTTACCTGGTGGGGCTCTTCGAGGACACCAATTTGTGCGCCATCCACGCCAAGAGGGTCACCATCATGCCCAAGGACATCCAGCTTGCCCGGCGTATCCGTGGCGAGCGTGCTTGAGTTCCTTGCCATTTTTTTTGCAAGGGGGAAAAAAAAAAACAGCCCTTATTAGGGCTAAAAATAACTGTCAAATTTGAAAGGAAAACAGTTGTCTGGCTTTTTGTACCTATTAGCTGTCGTTGACCTTTACCCAGCCAATAATATATTACATTAATAAGAATTTGGAAAAACACAGTTATAGTGTCTGTGTTTTGAGGTGGTTGTTTATATTGTACACAAAAGATTTGCACACAATGCAATGTATTCTGCATAGGAAATAAAAACTCTTCAAACAGTGCCTGTCTGCAGTAGCAGCACCATCAGCAGCAGCAGCAGCAGCAGCAGCATAAAGTTCACCATTAATACCCTGAGACCTAATCCTTACAAAAAAAATATGTGTGTGTGTGTGTGTATATATGTGTATATATATATATGCTGAAATAAGAGTGAGATGTTTGTAAGACGTTTTCCTGCTTAAAAACTTTAAATAATTTTGCACCTAAACTATACACACAATGTAATTGATAAATTTCTTTATTTATTTATTTATTTCCCCCGCTTCAAATACCATAAGAAATTTTTTAACCAGAATTTTACCTAACGGCAGAGGTGTGGCTATAGGAGGCAATGATTGCAACAACTGATACCTTCATGACTAGTATTGTTGGCCCTTAGAAGGGCCGATAAGGTGGTACAGTGCCACAGAAAGTGCCAGCGGTCCTGCTGGCATCTTCATTTCCGCTTTGGGGCTGCTTTCTTGGGCGACTTGCTCTTTGGGGCAACCTTCTTTGGCTTTGGAGCACGGGGTTTCTTCGTGGGAGGTTTGGACACCTTTTTTGCCTTTGAAGGTGCCTTCTTGGGCTTGGGGGTTGCAGCTGCTGCCTTTTTTTTCTTTTCTGCTGTAGGCGGAGTCTTCTTGACTGGTTTCTTGCCCACCGCTGCCTTCTTGGCTACGGATCGCTTCTTTTCCTTAGGGGCAGCTGCACCACGCTTGCCGCTTGGAGCCTTGGGCTGGTCCGGAGCACCGGTGGTCCCTGAAGCCAGCTTGAAGGAGCCAGACGCACCCTTGCCTTTGGTTTGGACAAGCTCGCCGCTAGCCACTGCTGCCTTCAAGTATTTCTTGATGAAAGGTGCCAGCTTTTCCGCATCTACTTTGTAGGTAGAGGCGACGTATTTCTTGATGGCTTGCAGTGATGAGCCGCCCCTTTCCTTGAGGCTCTTGATCGCAGAGGCCACCATTTCAGATGTGCGCGGGTGCGCGGGCTTGGCTCGTGGCTTCTTCGACGCAGCCTTGCCTTTCTTCGGGGAAGCTGCCTGTGATGGGGCAACAGCTGGTGCTGCAGTCGCTGCTGCGGTATCTGCCATGACGAGACTGATCCTACAGAATGCAAGAGCAAAGTGAAAATAAAATTTTTCTCTCTGCAAATATCTGGTTACCCAATTTTCTGGTTGCGGACGGTTCAGAAAATTCTCGATGCCTTGCTCACGTAGGGAGCAGCGCACTTTGGACAGCGAAAGTAATGTAGGGCTTCTTTAGCACTGATTTTTCAATGTTTTCTAAATGTCAGCAGTCTACGATGACATAATGGGCAGTTCCACTAATAGTGTAATTTTTTTATGGCAGCTGCACTGTTTAATTTGCACTGCGAGCTGTTTAAATTTACTGCTACACCAAACAGGGAACTTTTCATTTGCAGATGTTATTCAAGGAATCAAATACGTAATTTGTGCTGGAATCACTTGAAAATGGTTAAATTAACTTAGGTATACTTTAGTGTATAGTATGCTGAAAATGTGGAGATAATTTCATGAAGGCTGTTTGCTGTGGAAGCACTAGCAAATCACCTTGTTCAGTGCCACCTGGAATGGCTTTCTTCGTGCACCTCCAAGGATGATGTGATTATTATTGTGAGTAAATTTTGTTTACATTTTCATTGTGTGAATAATAAAACTTTTAACTGTACACACAACAAGCATTTCACTTGGATCTGATGCATTCTCAAGAGTGCAGTTTCTGTTTAGCTTTTAAAACTGGCTGCCCTTCAATTCACTCAAGGTGCAGATGCAAGTTGCTGATGAAGTATTCCACACACATGCTACATTGGAGAAATATTTTAATAAAAATTAAAACTCTTGCAGGATTTCGAATAAAAACTATCCTATTTATCCCTTCTATGTTTTGGTACTGCGAAATTGAGAGAGGTAAGTAAGTTGTGAGGTTATTTTTACTTGCTTGCATGTGAGGTTAGCAGAGCAAAAATATTTTTGAAATTGCAGATACATGGTCACTTTATTTCGTTGCAAACATTTATAAGCTCGTAATCTTATTTAAAGTCTCCATACTTAATGCGTTTGGAAAACCTTCTTTCTCTCAATTTTACAATGGAACAAAATTTTACTTGTATGTGTACATTAATTCCATCTCTAAATGATGTAGGTTTACGCACCGAGATCAGGTACATTGTAGAGAGAAAAACACACGAGTACCTGCTTATTTTGAAGTTTTAATGAGTATATTAAAAAAAAAAAAAAAAAAAACGATAAAAATATAATTGAAAAAGTATATTATTCACGTATTTTTGAGGATGAGGGGAGGGGGTGTTTTTGTCCGATGGTCGTTTATCTTTAAAGAAATTTCCGTTGGACCTGTGCGTTCTTGCTCTGCCAATTCTCGAAAAATGAAATATTTTAAGTCGTCTTTTATGTGCTAACTTCATTATATTTGGCTGCATTCGTATTTTTATTAGTTTTGAAACATTCATGTCACGGAAAATAATCATAAACCAGGACAAAAACGTTTTGACTAAATGTTCTAGGTTGGTTGTAAAACATTTTCTTATTTTATTTCACATCGGAAACATCTGTTAAGTTGTAAGCTTTGTAATGAATGCGACAGTCACTTGTTCGCTGAAGTGTTTGTTTAAGAAATTAGTATTGTAAATTTGTTTATGGTCTTGTTAAATGAAATTTTAAGTGAAATCATTTGGGAAAACAGAGGCTACAGGAATTTTCAACACAACTTGATGACCGACGTTGTGACTAGTGTGGGAGTGTGTGCTCGTGTAAATATCAATTTTTCTTACTCCTCGTGCCGGTCAACAGGAAAACAGCGAGTGTGTTATCTCATCGCGGGCGTGTGATTGCGTGTGGTAAATTGTGCTAGGTTAATTACCGCAAAACTCCACTGTGTGCAAATATGTAGTGTGTCGCTGTATGCAAATATTTGGTATGTCTTTTTTTTTTTTTTTTTTTTTCAGGCAATACACACTTTGAATTTTACACAATTTCGATGCTGCAACCTAAGTGTATACATGCGAATAGGATTGCTTAAATGAAAAAGTAAAGTAGGAGGTAAGTGCAAATGTTTCCAGGAGGTTATGCACACACAATCTATTTTATGAATTAATAGTTATTATCTAAGAAAATGATAGAAGATTATAAATAATGTGTGCAGAATAATACAGAATTTGCATGTTACACAAAAAAAAAATATATATATATTCCAAATATTGTTAGCAAAATGCACCTAGATTAGTGAGCTGGATTTTTTTTTTTTTTTTTGTATTTTTGTTCTGTTGATCCCACGTGGAGTCAAGGCTCCGGGATATAGAACATGTATGTGCAGACAATTAATATTTACATGATGCAAGTTACCAAGAAAAAAAATTTCAAAAAAAAAAAATACATAACATGTTACACAATTTAACTTTATGCAAAACATGAAGCAGCTGTTATCACAAGTCCATTCAACAAATTAACAGTTCAATTTCTCTATTATCAATCAAATTAAAGAATAGCTTCAGAGGGTAGGTAGGATATTCTAGAAGAATTTTTTTTACTGTTTTTTTTTTTAATACTGGTAAATTGTTTTAGTTATTTTCTGTGATATTAAGTTGTAAAGTTTTACTCCCAAGTAATTTAGTCCATTTTCAAATCGCCTAGTGTTATGTTCAACTATCCTCAATTTACTAGCATTTCTGGTGTTATACCTATGTGCGAATATCTAAAAAAAAAAAAAAAAAAAAAAAATAATAATTTTTTTTTTCTTCTTTTTCTTAAGAATGAATAAAAAGTTTCTAGAACGTATTCATTTATGGCAGTCAGGACTTTAAGTTTTTTGAATTTTGGTCTGCAGTTAGATGATTTTTTATCTTTTGTTATTATTCTAATAGCTCCTTTTTTTTTTTTTCCCCCAATGTTATATGGCAGAAAGAGTAGAGCTATGGCTACTGTGACATCATGCATTGATGGGAAGGTTATTGTTGGATAACAAAAATTTAGATGATATAATTTTTATTTTTTTCCATACACAACACATTGCAGGTACAATTTTACAGGTTACAGCTGTACCACCTCTAGTATTGCTGCCGACCATCCAACAAATGAGCACACTAAACAGGCATTGATGACATTGTTATCAACGTCTTTTTGAATCTCTCATTATTATACATAACTGCCCACTGAAACAGAGAAACTTCAAAATAGGTGTGTGTGTGTGTGTTTATATATATATATATATATATATATATATATATATATATATATATATATACATATATACATACATACATACATACATACATACATACATATACACTTATATATTTATTTTTTCACTTTGAATTTTGTATGAGGTATACACATGCAAAGATTCACAGCTACTGGGTGGGTGAGTGAGTGAGTGAGTGAGTGAGTGATTGATTGATTGATTGATTGATTGATTGATTGATTGATTGAGAGAGAGTGAGTGTGTGTGTTAGGGGGGGGGGGGGAAATGTGGTGATTGTGGGGGAAAAAAAAATTTAAAATTGAAATTTTTAAAAAAAAATTTTTTTCTGTAGGGTGCAAAATAGTAGTGCCAACGGCACGTGGTGTTCCCAAGCGGTCACCCATCTAAGTACTAACCACGCTCGACGATGCTTAACTTCGGTGATCGGACGAGAACCGGTGTGTTCATCGTGATATGGCCGTTGGCAATGATATAGATGTTTTTTTTTTGCAGTTTGTATTTGCCACTCGAAATAGCTATACCAGGGTGTGATTGTTACAAACAACAGGAGAAATCGTGTAATGAACACTCTTTTACTTCCCCCCCCCCCTCCCCACACACAACACCCACCACCCTCACCATCCCAACCACCAAAGCCCTCTTCAAAATACACTCTCACACACACACACAAACCCACACTCTATAACTGATGAACATTACCATAACTTCTTAAAGCCATTAGATAATATTTAACTCAAGAAAGGTATTGTGATATGTTTAAAGAAAGAAAGGTGAAACCTTTAACTTTACCAGCAGGTATTAGTATCACTGAGGTATCTTCTAGGTTGTAGCAGCAATAGTAGTAATAATAATAAAATTAAATAAGGTAATAAAAAAGAAAAGTTATACATGTGATCAAATCATGAATGTATAAAACTGGAATGAATTTAAATTTTTTTTATTTTTCTTCATAGGCTGTTTTGAAATTGATGAGTAAGTGCCTCTTCTTTTAAATTTTTTAATGCTGAACACTGTTACATAAGAGATGAATGTTTAGAAAATTTAAAAAAAAAAAAGCTAGCCCAGCCCCCTCCCCCCCTCACACAAAATCCAAACAAAAAAAAAACACCCTCCTTCAAAACATCACATAATCATCCAGCCAGCAGTGCAGACGAGAAATTTGCACTCGGGGCCGCCATTTTGACGATAAATTCTTGCATGGCACACCAAAGGTAGGAAAGAATTTAAAAAAATAAAAATAATGGGCGAGCACCCTCGCGTCTGCCTGTAGAAAATGAAGTTAAAAGTAACATAACCTAAAGACAGGCACACACTAGGGTGCTCCCAGGCGGTTGAGAAATTTTTTCCCGCCAAAAGACTTATATATATTATTTATTTTACTGTTTTTGGCAGGGGGCTATGTCGGTCTGTGTGCAAAGTAGTTCCTACTCCCGCCGCCAGGAGCGCGCGCGGTGGGTAGCGATGTTGTTTTTTCTGCTTTCATTTGTTTATTATTTAGAGGGTTAATGCTATGTAAATGTACGCAAGTTTGGTTATGTGTCGGTAGTTGTGCGAGATTTAATTTCCGAAACGAAATTTGACTTTCATCGGCCTGCATT
>NW_026962128.1:0-6308 GCF_032445375.1 Bacillus rossius redtenbacheri
TTGCCATTTTTACTTGCTTGCCTGCCTAATTGCCTGCCTAATTGCTTGCCTAATTGCTTGCTTACCTAACTGACTTATTGCCTGCCTAATTGCCTGCATAATTTCCTGCTTAATTAATTGCCTAATTGCCTGCCTAATTAATTGCCTAATTGCCTCCCTAATTAACTGCCTAATTGCCTGCCTTATTGCCAGCCTAATTAAATGCCTAATTGCCTGCATAATTGCGTGCCTAATCAACTGCCTAATTTCCTGCCTAATTGCCTGCCTAATTGCCTGCCTCATTGCCTGCCTGATTGCCTGCCTAATTGCCTGCCTAACTGCCTGCTTAATTATTTGCCTAATTATCTGCCTAATGGCCTGCCTAATTAACTGCCTAATTGCCTGCCTAATTAAATGCCTAATTGCCTGCCTATTTGCCTGCCTAATTAACTGCCTAATTGCCTGCCTTATTGCCTGCCTAATTGCCTGCCTAATTGCCTGCCATATTGCCTGCCTAATTAACTGCCTAATTGCCTGCCTAATAAAGTGCCTAATTGCCTGCCTAATTAACTGCTTTATTGCCTGCTTAATTGCCAGCCTAATTGCCTGCCTTATTAAATGCCTAATTGCCTGCCTAATTAACTGCCTAATAGCCTGCCTAATTAACTGCCTAATTGCCTGCCTAATATTTGCCTAATTGTCTGCCTAATTAAATGCCTAATTGCCTGCCTAATTAATTGCCTAATAAACTGCCTAAATACCTAACAAATTAGCTGCTAAATTGCCTGCCTAATTGCCTGCATAATTGCCTGCCTAATTAACTGCCTAATGGCCTGACTAATTGCCTGCCCAATCGCCTGCTTAATTAATTGCCTAATTGCCTGCCAATTTGCCTGCCTAAATAAATGCCTAATTGACTGCCTAATTAACACCCGAATTTCCTGCATATTTAATTGCCTAATTGCCTGCTTAATTAAATGCCTAATTGCCTGCCTAATTGCCTGCCTAATTGCCTGCAATATTGCCTGCCTAATTAACTGCCTAATTGCCTGCCTAATAAACTGCCTAATTGCCTGCCTAATAAACTGCCTAATTGCCTGCCTAATTAACTGCCTTATTGCCTGCTTAATTGCCAGCCTAATTGCCTGCCTAATTAAATGCCTAATTGCCTGCCTAATTAACTGCCTAATTGCCTGCCTAATTAACTGCCTAATTGCCTGCCTAATTAAATGCCTAATTGCCTGCCTAATTAATTGCCTAATAAACTGCCTAATTACCTGCCAAATTAGCTGCTTAATTGCCTGCCTAATTGCCTGCATAATTGCCTGCCTAATTAACTGCCTAATGGCCTGACTAATTGCCTGCCCAATTGCCTGCTTATTTAATTGCCTAATTGCCTGCCTATTTGCCTGCCTAAATAAATGCCTAATTGACTGTCTAATTAAAACCCGAATTTCCTGCATATTTAATTGCCTAATTGCCTGCTTAATTAAATGCCTAATTGCCTGCCTAATTGCCTGCCATATTGCCTGCCTAATTAACTGCCTAATTGCCTGCCTAATAAACTGCCTATTTGCCTGCCTAATTAACTGCCTAATTGCCTGCCTAATTGCCTGCCTAATTGCCTGCCATATTGCCTGCCTAATTAACTGCCTAATTGCCTACCTAATTAACTGCCTTTTTGCTTGCCTAATTGCTTGCTTAACTAACTGCCTTATTGCCTGCCTAATTGCCTGCATAGTTTCCTGCTTAATTATTGCCTAATTGCCTGTCTAATTAAATGGCTAATTGCCTGCCTAATTAACTGCCTAATTACCTGCCTAATTGCCTGCATAATTACCTGCTTAATTAATTGCCTAATTGCCTGCCTAATTGCCTGCCTAATTAACTGCCTAATTGCCTGCCTAAGTAACTGCCTAATTGCCTGCCTAATTGCCTGCCTAATAAACTGCCTAATTCATTGCTTAATTAACTGCTTAATTAAATGCCTAATTGACTGCCTAATTAACACCCTAATTGCCTGCCTATTTAAATACCTAATTGCCTGCCTATTTAAATGCCTAATTGCCTGCCTAATTACCTGCCAAATTAGCTGCTTAAGTGCCTGCTTAATTGCCTGCATAATTGCATGCCTAATCAACTGCCTATTTGCCTGCCTAATTAACTGCCTAATTGCCTGCCTAATTGCCTGCCTAATTGCCTGCCATATTGCCTGCCTAATTAACTGCCTAATTGCCTACCTAATTAACTGCCTTATTGCTTGCCTAATTGCTTGCTTAACTAACTGCCTTATTGCCTGCCTAATTGCCTGCATAATTTCCTGCTTAATTATTGCCTAATTGCCTGTCTAATTAAATGGCTAATTGCCTGCCTAATTAACTGCCTAATTAAATGCCTAATTGCCTGCCTATTTGCCTGCTTAATTAACTGCCTAATTGCCTGCCTAATTGCCTGCCTATCAAACTGCCTAATTGCCTGCCTTATTATCTGCCTAATTGCCTGCCTAATTGCCTGCCTAATTGCTTGCTTAATTAACTGCCTCATTGACTGCCTAATTGCCTAATTAATTGCTTGCCTAATTGCGTGCCTAATTAAATGCCTAATTGCCTGCCTAATTGCTTGCCTAATTAACTGCTTAATTGCTTGCCTAATTAACTGCTTAATTGCCTGCCTAATTATCTGCCTAATGGCCTGCCTAATTAACTTCCTATTTGCCTGCCTAATTAAATGCCTAATTAAATGCCTAATTGCCTGCCTAATGAACTGCTTAATTGCATGCCTAATTGCCTGCCTAATTGCATGCATAATTGCATGCCTAATAACTGCCTAATTGCCTGCCTTATTAACTGCCTAATTGCCTGCCTAAGTAACTGCATAATTGCCTGCCTAATTGCCTGCCTAATTAATTGCCTAATTAAATGCCTAATTGGCTGCCTAATTGCCTGCCTATTTGCCTGCCTAATTAACTGCCTTATTGTTGCTTAATTAATTTCCTAATTAACTGCCTAATTGCCTGCCTAATTGCCTGCCTAATTAAATGCCTAATTGTATGCCTAATTGCATGCATAAATGCATGCCTAATAACTGCCTAATTGCCTGCCTTATTAACTGCCTAATTGCCTGCCTAAGTAACTGCATAATTGCCTTCCTAATTGCCTGCCTAATAAACTGCCTAATTCATTGCTTAATTAAATGCCTAATTGACTGCCTAATTAACACCCTAATTGCCTGCCTATTTAAATGCCTAATTGCCTGCCTATTTAAATGCCTAATTGCCTGCCTAATTACCTGCCAAATTAGCTGCTTAAGTACCTGCCTAATTGCCTGCATAATTGCGTGCCTAATCAACTGCCTAATTGCCTGCCTAATTAACTGCCTAATTCACTGCCTAATTGCCTGCCCAATTGCCTGCTGAATTAATTGCCTAATTGCCTGCCTAATTGCCTGCCTAATTAACTGCCTAATTGCCTGCCTAATTATCTGCCTTATTGCCTGCTTATTGCTTGCCTAATTGCTTGCTTTATTAACTGCCTCATTGCCTGCCTAATTGCCTAATTAATTGCTTGCTTAATTGTCTGCCTAATTAACTGCCTAATTAACTTCCTAATTACCTGCCAAATTAGCTGCTTAATTGCCTGCCTAATTGCCTGCATAATTGCCTGCCTAAATAACTGCTTAATTGCCTGCCTAATTAAATGCCTAATTGACTGCCTAATTAACACCCTAATTGCCTGCCTATTTAAATTCTTAATTGCCTGCTTAATTAAATGCCTAATTGACTGCCTAATTAATTGCCTAATTGCCTGCCTAATTAACTGTTAATTGCCTCTCTAATTAACTGCCTAATTGCCTGCCTAATTAAATGCCTAATTGCCTGCATAATTGCGTGCCTAATTAAATGCCTAATTGCCTGCCTAATTAACTGCCTAATTGCCTGCCTAATTGCCTGCCTAATTAACTGCCTAATTGCCTGCCTAATTGCCTGCCAAATTAACTGCCTAATTGCCTGCCTAATTAAATGTTAAATGCCTGCCTAATTGCCTGCATAATTGCATGCCTAATTATCTGCTAATTGCCTGCCTTATTAACTGCCTAATTGCCTGCTTAATTTCCTGCCTAATTACCTGCCTAATTGCCTGCCTAATTAACTGCCTAATTGCCTGCTTAATTAACTGCTTAATTAAATGCCTAATTGACTGCCTAATTAACACCCTAATTGCCTGCCTATTTAAACGCCTAATTGCCTGTTAATTAAATGCCTAATTTCCTGCCTAATTAACTGCCTAATTGCCTGCCTTATTAACTGCCTTATTGCCTGCCACTTATCTGCCTAATGGCCTGCTTAATTAACTGCCTAATTGCCATTTTTACTTGCTTGCCTGCCTAATTGCCTGCCTAATTGCTTGCCTAATTGCTTGCTTACCTAACTGACTTATTGCCTGCCTAATTGCCTGCATAATTTCCTGCTTAATTAATTGCCTAATTGCCTGCCTAATTAACTGCCTAATTGCCTCCCTAATTAACTGCCTAATTGCCTGCCTTATTGCCAGCCTAATTAAATGCCTAATTGCCTGCATAATTGCGTGCCTAATCAACTGCCTAATTTCCTGCCTAATTGCCTGCCTCATTGCCTGCCTGATTGCCTGCCTAATTGCCTGCCTAACTGCCTGCTTAATTATTTGCCTAATTATCTGCCTAATGGCCTGCCTAATTAACTGCCTAATTGCCTGCCTAATTAAATGCCTAATTGCCTGCCTATTTGCCTGCCTAATTAACTGCCTAATTGCCTGCCTTATTGCCTGCCTAATTGCCTGCCTAATTGCCTGCCATATTGCCTGCCTAATTAACTGCCTAATTGCCTGCCTAATAAAGTGCCTAATTGCCTGCCTAATTAACTGCCTTATTGCCTGCTTAATTGCCAGCCTAATTGCCTGCCTAATTAAATGCCTAATTGCCTGCCTAATTAACTGCCTAATAGCCTGCCTAATTAACTGCCTAATTGCCTGCCTAATAAATGCCTAATTGCCTGCCTAATTAAATGCCTAATTGCCTGCCTAATTAATTGCCTAATAAACTGCCTAATTACCTGCCAAATTAGCTGCTTAATTGCCTGCCTAATTGCCTGCATAATTGCCTGCCTAATTAACTGCCTAATGGCCTGACTAATTGCCTGCCCAATCGCCTGCTTAATTAATTGCCTAATTGCCTGCCAATTTGCCTGCCTAAATAAATGCCTAATTGACTGCCTAATTAACACCCGAATTTCCTGCATATTTAATTGCCTAATTGCCTGCTTAATTAAATGCCTAATTGCCTGCCTAATTGCCTGCCTAATTGCCTGCCATATTGCCTGCCTAATTAACTGCCTAATTGCCTGCCTAATAAACTGCCTAATTGCCTGCCTAATAAACTGCCTAATTGCCTGCCTAATTAACTGCCTTATTGCCTGCTTAATTGCCAGCCTAATTGCCTGCCTAATTAAATGCCTAATTGCCTGCCTAATTAACTGCCTAATTGCCTGCCTAATTAACTGCCTAATTGCCTGCCTAATTAAATGCCTAATTGCCTGCCTAATTAATTGCCTAATAAACTGCCTAATTACCTGCCAAATTAGCTGCTTAATTGCCTGCCTAATTGCCTGCATAATTGCCTGCCTAATTAACTGCCTAATGGCCTGACTAATTGCCTGCCCAATTGCCTGCTTAATTAATTGCCTAATTGCCTGCCTATTTGCCTGCCTAAATAAATGCCTAATTGACTGCCTAATTAAAACCCGAATTTCCTGCATATTTAATTGCCTAATTGCCTGCTTAATTAAATGCCTAATTGCCTGCCTAATTGCCTGCCATATTGCCTGCCTAATTAACTGCCTAATTGCCTGCCTAATAAACTGCCTATTTGCCTGCCTAATTAACTGCCTAATTGCCTGCCTAATTGCCTGCCTAATTGCCTGCCATATTGCCTGCCTAATTAACTGCCTAATTGCCTACCTAATTAACTGCCTTATTGCTTGCCTAATTGCTTGCTTAACTAACTGCCTTATTGCCTGCCTAATTGCCTGCATAATTTCCTGCTTAATTATTGCCTAATTGCCTGTCAAATTAAATGGCTAATTGCCTGCCTAATTAACTGCCTAATTACCTGCCTAATTGCCTGCATAATTACCTGCGTAATTAATTGCCTAATTGCTTGCCTAATTGCCTGCCTAATTAACTGCCTAATTGCCTGCCTAATTAACTGCCTAATTGTTTGCCTAATTAACTGCCTAATTGCCTGCTTAATTGCCTGCCTAATTGCCTGCGTAAGTAAATGCCTAATTTCCTGCCTTA
>NW_026962129.1:0-6141 GCF_032445375.1 Bacillus rossius redtenbacheri
CTACCCGAGCCATCTAGCTACCTGGCCGCCTAGTTACCCGAGCCATCTAGCTACCTGGCCGGCTAGCTACCCGAGCCATCTAGCTACCTGGCCGCCTAGTTACACGAGCCATCTAGCTACCTGGCCGGCTAGCTACCCGAGCCATCTAGCTACCTGGCCGCCTAGTTACCCGAGCCATCTAGCTACCTGGCCGGCTAGCTACCCGAGCCATCTAGCTACCTGGCCGCCTAGTTACCCGAGCCATCTAGCTACCTGGCCGCCTAGCTACCCAAGCCATCTAGCTACCTGGCCGCCTAGTTACCCGAGACATCTAGCTACCAGGCCGACTATCTACCCGAGCCATCTTGCTACCTGGCCGGCTAGCTACCCGAGCCATCTAGCTACCTGGCCGCTTAGTTACCCGAGCCATCTAGCTACCTGGCCGCCTAGTTACCCGAGCCATCTAGCTACCTGGCCGCCTAGTTACCCGAGCCATCTAGCTACCTGGCCGGCTAGCTACCCGAGCCATCTAGCTACCTGGCCGCCTAGCTACCCGAGCCATCTAGCTACCTGGCTGCCTAGTTACCCGAGCCATCTAGCTACCTGGCCGCCTAGCTACCCGAGCCATCTAGCTACCTGGCCGGCTAGCTACCCGAGCCATCTAGCTACCTTGCCGCCTAGTTACGCGAGCCATCTAGCTACCTGGCCGGCTAGCTACCCGAGCCATCTAGCTACCTGGCCGCCTAGTTACCCGAGCCATCTACCTACCTAGCCGGCTAGCTATTCGAGCCATCTAGCTACCTGGCCGGCTAGCTACCCGAGCCATTTAGCTACCTGGCCGGCTAGCTACCTGCACGCCTAGTTACCCGAGCCATCTAGCTACCTGGCCGCCTAGCTACCCGAGCCATCTAGCTACCTGGCCGCCTAGTTACCCGAGCCATCTAGCTACCAGGCCGCCTATCTACCCGAGCCATCTAGCTACCTGGCCGGCTAGCTACCCGAGCCATCTAGCTACCTGGCCGATTATTTACCCGAGCCATCTAGCTACCTGGCCGGCTAGCTACCCGAGCCATCTAGCTACCTGGCCGCCTAGTTACCCGAGCTATCTAGCTACCTGGCCGGCTAGCTACCCGAGCCATCTAGCTACCTGGCCGCCTAGCTACCCGAGCTATCTAGCTACCTGGCCGGCTAGCTACCCGAGCCATCTAGCTACCTTGCCGGCTAGCTACCCGAGCCATCTAGCTACCTGGCCGGCTAGCTACCCGAGCCATCTAGCTACCTGGCCGGCTAGCTACCCGAGCCATCTAGCTTCCTATCTGGCTAGCTACCCGAGCCATCTAGCTACCTGGCCGCCTAGTTACCCGAACCATCTAGCTACCTGGCCACCTAGCTACCCGAGCCATCTAGCTACCTGGCCGCCTAGTTACCCGAGCCATCTAGCTAACTGGCCGGCTAGCTACCCGAGCCATCTAGCTACCTGGCCGCCTAGCTACCCGAGCCATCTAGCTACCTGGCTGCCTAGTTACCCGAGCCATCTAGCTACCTGGCCGCCTAGCTAGCCGAGCCATCTAGCTACCTGGCCGGTTAGTTACCTGAGCCATCTAGCTACCTGGCCGCCTTGTTACCCGAGCCATCTAGCTACCTGGCCGGCTAGCTACCCGAGCCATCTAGCTACCTTGCCGCCTAGTTACGCGAGCCATCTAGCTACCTGGCCGGCTAGCTACCCGAGCCATCTAGCTACCTGGCCGCCTAGTTACCCGAGCCATCTACCTACCTAGCCAGCTAGCTATTCGAGCCATCTAGCTACCTGGCCGCCTAGTTACCCGAGCCATCAAGCTACCTGGCCGCCTAGTTACCCGAGCCATCTAGCTACCTGGCCGGCTAACTACCCGAGCCATCAAGCTACCTGGCCGCCTAGTTACCCGATTCATCTAGCTTCCTGGCTTGCTAGCTACCGGAGCCATCTAGCTACCTGGCCGCCTAGCTACCCGAGCCATCTAGCTACCTGGCCGCCTAGTTACCCGAGCCATCTGGCTACCTGGCCGCCTAGCTACCCCAGCCATCTAGCTACCTGGCCGGATAGCTACCCGAGCCATTTAGCTACCTGGCCGGCTAGCTACCCGAGCCATCTAGCTACCTGGCCGGCTAGCTACCTGCACGCCTAGTTACCCGAGCCATCTAGCTACCTGGCCGGCTAGCTACCCGAGCCATCTAGCTACCTGGCCGCCTAGTTACCCGTGCCATCAAGCTACCTGGCCGGCTAGCTACCCGAGCCATCTAGCTACCTAGCCGGCTAGGTACCCGAGCCATCTAGCTACCTGGCCGGCTAGCTACCCGAGCCATCTAGCTACCTGGCCGGCTAGCTACCCGAGCCATCTAGCTACCTGGCCGACTAGCTACCTGAGCCATCAGGCTACCTGGCCGGCTAGCTACCCGAGCCATCTAGCTACTTGGCCGCCTAGCTACCCCAGCCATCTAGCTACCAGGCCGGCTAGCTACCCGATCCATCTAGCTACCTGGCCGGCTAGCTACCCGAGCCATCTGGCTACCTGGCCGCCTAGCTACCCCAGCCATCTAGCTACCTGGCCGGCTAGCTACCCCAGCCATCTAGCTACCTGGCCGGCTAGCTTCCCCAGCCATCTAGCTACATGGCTGCCTAGTTACGCGAGCCATCTAGCTACCTGGCCGGCTAGCTACCCGAGCCATCTAGCTACCTGGCCGCCTAGTTACCCGAGCCATCTAGCTACCTGGACGGCTAGCTACCCGAGCCATCTAGCTACCTTGCCGCCTAGTTACGCGAGCCATCTAGCTACCTGGCCGGCTAGCTACCCGAGCCATCAAGCTACATGGCCGCCTAGTTACCTGAGCCATCTACCTACCTAGCCGGCTAGCTATTCGAGCCATCTAGCTACCTGGCCGCCTAGTTACCCGAGCCATCTAGCTACCTGGCCGCCTAGTTACCCGAGCCATCTAGCTACCTGGCCGGCTAGCTACCAGAGCCATCTAGCTACCTGGCCGCCTAGTTACCCGAGCCATCTAGCTTCCTGGCTTGCTAGCTACCCGAGCCATCTAGCTACCTGGCCGCCTAGCTACCCGAGCCAACTAGCTACCTGGCCGCCTAGTTACCCGAGCCATCTGGCTACCTGGCCGCCTAGCTACCCCAGCCATCTAGCTACCTGGCCGGCTAGCTACCCGAGCCATCTAGCTACCTGGCCGGCTAGCTACCCGAGCCATCTAGCTACCTGGCCGGCTAGCTACCCATGCCATCTAGCTACCTGGCCGCCTAGTTACCCGTGCCATCAAGCTACCTGGCCGGCTAGCTACCCGAGCCATCTAGCTACCTGGCCGGCTAGGTACCCGAGCCATCTAGCTACCTGGTCGGCTAGCTACCCGAGCCATCTAGCTACCTGGCCGGCTAGCTACCCGAGCCATCTAGCTACCTGGCCGGCTAGCTACCTGAGCCATCTAGCTACCTGGCCGACTAGCTACCCGAGCCATCTAGCTACCTGGCCGGCTAGCTACCCGAGCCATCTAGCTACTTGGCCGCCTAGCTACCCGAGCCATCTAGCTACCTGGTCGCCTATTTACCCGAGCCATCTAGCTACCTGGCCGGCTAGCTACCCGAGCAATCTAGCTACCTGGCCGCTAAGCTACCCGAGCCATCTAGCTACCTGGCAGCCTAGTTACCCGAGCCATCTAGCTACCTGGCCGGCTAGCTACCCCAGCCATCTGGCTACCTGGCCGGCTAGCTACCCGAGCCATCTGGCTACCTGGCCGGCTAGCTACCCCAGCCATCTAGCTACCTGGGGCTAGCTTCCCTAGCCATTTAGGTACCTGGCCGGCTAGCTACCCCAGCCATCTAGCTACCTGGCCGGCTAGCTAGCCGAGCCATTTAGCTACCTGGCCGCCTAGTTACCCGAGCCATCTAGCTACCTGGCGGCCTATTAACCCGATCCATCTAGCTACTTGGCCGCCTAGTTACCCGAGCCATCTAGCTACCTGGCCGGCTAGCTACCCGAGCCATCTAGCTACCTGGCCGCCTAGTTACCCGTGCCATCAAGCTACCTGGCCGGCTAGCTACCCGAGCCATCTAGCTACCTGGCCGGCTAGGTACCCGAGCCATCTAGCTACCTGGCCGGCTAGCTACCCGAGCCATCTAGCTACCTGGCCGGCTAGCTACCCGAGCCATCTAGCTACCTGGCCGGCTAGCTACCTGAGCCATCTAGCTACCTGGCCGACTAGCTACCCGAGCCATCTAGCTACCCGAGCCATCTAGCTACTTGGCCGCCTAGCTACCCGAGCCATCTAGCTACCTGGTCGCCTATTTACCCGAGCCATCTAGCTACCTGGCCGGCTAGCTACCCGAGCAATCTAGCTACCTGGCCGCTTAGCTACCCGAGCCATCTAGCTACCTGGCAGCCTAGTTACCCGAGCCATCTAGCTACCTGGCCGGCTAGCTACCCCAGCCATCTGGCTACCTGGCCGGCTAGCTACCCGAGCCATCTGGCTACCTGGCCGGCTAGCTACCCCAGCCATCTAGCTACCTGGGGCTATCTTCCCTAGCCATTTAGCTACCTGGCCGGCTAGCTACACCAGCCATCTAGCTACCTGGCCGGCTAGCTAGCCGAGCCATTTAGCTACCTGGCCGCCTAGTTACCCGAGCCATCTAGCTACCTGGCCGCCTATTAACCCGATCCATCTAGCTACTTGGCCGCCTAGTTACCCGAGCCATCTAGCTACCTGGCCGGCTAGCTACCGGAGCCATCTAGCTACCTGGCCGGCTAGCTACCCGAGCCATCTAGCTACCTGGCCGCCTAGTTACCCTAGCCATCTAGCTACCTGGCCGGCTAGCTACCCGAGCCATCTGGCTACCTGGCCGGCTAGCTATCCGAGCCTTCTCGCTACCTGGCCGGCTAGCTACCAGAGCCATCTGGCTACCTGGCCGGCTAGCTACCCCAGCCAACTAGCTACCTGGCCGGCTAAGTACCCCAGCCATCTGGCTACCTGGCTGGCTAGCTACCCCAGCCATCTAGCTACCTGGCTGGCTAGCTACCCCAGCCATCTAGCTACCTGGCCGGCTAGCTACCCGAGCCATCTAGCTACCTGGCCGACTAGCTACCCGAGCCATATAGCTACCTGGCCGGCTAGCTACCCGAGCCATCTAGCTACCTGGCCGCCTAGTTACCCGAGCCATCTGGCTACCTGGCTTGCTAGCTACCGGAGCCATCTAGCTACCTGGCCGCCTAGCTACCCGAGCCATCTAGCTACCTGGCCGCCTAGTTACCCGAGCCATCTGGCTACCTGGCCGCCTAGCTACCCCAGCCATCTAGCTACCTGGCCGGCTAGCAACCCGAGCCATTTAGCTACCTGGCCGGCTAGCTACCCGAGCCATCTAGCTACCTGGCCGGCTAGCTACCTGCACGCCTAGTTACCCGAGCCATCTAGCTACCTAGCCGGCTAGCTACCCGAGCCATCTAGCTACCTGGCCGCCTAGTTACCCGTGCCATCAAGCTACCTGGCCGCCTAGCTACCCGAGCCATCTAGCTACCTGGCCGCCTAGTTACCCGAGCCATCTAGCTACCAGACCGCCTATCTACCCGAGCCATCTAGCTACCTGGCCGGCTAGCTACCCGAGCCATCTAGCTACCTGGCCGCTTAGTTACCCGAGCCATCTAGCTACCTGGCCGGCTAGCTACCCGAGCCATCTAGCTACCTGGCCGCCTAGTTACCCGAGCCATCTAGCTACCTGGCCGGCTAGCTACCCGAGCCATCTAGCTACCTGGCCGCCTAGCTACCCGAGCCATCTAGCTACCTGGCCGCCTAGCTACCCGAGCCATCTAGCTACCTGGCCGGCTAGTTACCCGAGCCATCTAGCTACCTGGCCGCCTAGTTACCCGAGCCATCTAGCTACCTAGCCGGCTAGCTACCCGAGCCATCTAGCTACCTTGCCGCCTAGTTACGCGAGCCATCTAGCTACCTGGCCGGCTAGCTACCCGAGCCATCTAGCTACCTGGCCGCCTAGTTACCCGAACCATCTAGCTACCTGGCCGCCTAGCTACCCGAGCCATCTAGCTACCTGGCCGCCTAGTTACCCGAGCCATCTAGCTACCTGGCCGGCTAGCTACCCGAGCCATCTAGCTACCTGGCCGCCTAGTTACCCGA
>NW_026962130.1:0-6045 GCF_032445375.1 Bacillus rossius redtenbacheri
GTAGTGCGGGAGGGGAGTCAATGTCACAAATAAAGTGCCGCATGGCTCCCTCGCGCGGTCGGCTCCCTACACAGCGGTTGTGTGCGATTTCGTATACTTTTTTGAAAATATTTAGGATTTTTTATAATTTTTCAATCACCTCTTCATATACAGGCTAATTCCTGTTCAACACTTCATCTGTTTTTGTTGTATAAGTGCGCACGCATGACACAATTTATTTAAATATAAAAGATAGACAGAGATAGGTGTAATTTTATATGTATATGTATATGTTTTATATATATACATATATATACATATAATATACATACACATATATATATAACATACACATATACATATATATACACACACACATATATATATATACACACACATATATATATATATTATATATATATATATAGTGAGAGAGAGAGAGAGAGAGAGAGAGAGAGAGAGAGAGAAGAGAGAGAGAGAGAGAGAGGAGAGAGAGAGAGAGAGAGAGAGAGAGAGAGAGAGAGAGAGAGGGAGGGAGGGAGGAGGGAGGGAGGGAGGGAGGGAGGGGGGAGGGAGGGGAGGGGAGTGGGTGGAGGGAGGGAGGGAGGGAGGGAGGGAGGGAGGGAGGGAGGGAGGTGAGGGAGGGAGGATGAGGGAGGGAGGGAGGGAGGGAGGCGGTCGAGGGAGGGAGGGAGAGGGAGGAGCTTGGAGGGGAGGGGAGGCGAGGGAGGAGGGAGGGGAGAGGAGAGAGAGAGAGAGCCCAGAGAGAGAGAGTCGTGAGAGAGAAAATTTCTAATTATACACTGGCTGAACGTCTGTTCGGGATCTGAAAGTGATATTCCCACAATTTGATATTGTGAACTCACACTTACATATCCAATTCTACTAAGCGACAATCTACTACCTGATTTCGAAAAAGGTCCCCTTCACCCTGTGTTCAGCCCCGGGCAAACGCCGGGGCAGACTGTAGCTAGTAAAATTGTAAATGATTTAGTTCTGGTTTGGCAATTGGTAATAAATTAATTATTTAAAAATTACAAATCCAAGCTGTCACTTGTTGAGACAAATGTAATTAATTTCTTAAATGTTTTAAAAATGGAAGCTGTCAATCTTGAAAAGGTACCAGTTATTTGGAATTCTATGTTTAAAAATTATTTTGAGAACCTATACTTTGAATTTCGCACATGCCTTATTATGGTGTGTATAAATAATTTTTTTTTATTGCTTAGGTAATAATGAAAACATTTTTTGTGTTACAGTACCCATCATAAGATGCGAGTCTTGGCCGGCCTTTAATTATTGTCAAGCAAGAACATTACTTTGATTTATGTTTGTTATTCAGGTTTTCATGGTGGTTACAATCCTACTAAAATTATAAACGTGAAAGTAACGGGCAACGTCTATAGTTTTATATTTAATTGTAATATTTAAATTGGAGAAACACATGATTAGACTGCAACAAGACACTGGGGTAAAAGAATAAAAGAAAAAGGGTTAGAATAATAATTAGCATACTTAGGGGTGCGGCGCACTGCAGCTAGGCGCCCTCTTGCCGGGCTGGAAACACACGCACACACGCACGCACGAGCGGGAGGTTTGAAATGAGACGGTGGTTGGGCGGTGTCATATCGGGCTCAAAGGGGCCGCAGGCCCGGACGACATCAAGTTTCTGTTCAACTAATATGTACCTTTACAATGATATCACTCACTGGTGCCAGATTGCAAATAAATAGCCAATTCTAATTTCCAAAATTAAAATATCCAGCAAATAAATGATTTATTTTAAAAATGCAAGTACGCAATGTATTTTGTATTTTATAAAATACAAAATACAGTAAATACACTTCAAAAGTATTTTCAATACAAAATATAAAATACTGAGACATAACTTTCTACTGATACAAAATACAAAATACCCAAAAGTATCAAAAATACGTATTTCAAATACTTGTATTTTCGATACTGCCCAGCTCTGATTACAATACATGACACATGCTTTCCTAGACTTGTTATGACCCAATAAAAAGATGTACGTGACTTACTCGCTAACAAGGACTGTCGACACAAGATTCTGACTTCAAAGAGATTTCTCAGTTTGTCACACTAGCAAAACTTTCAACTTACTTAAGTGCTAGCTTCTATTTATTCCAAAATAACTTCAGTTGTCATTGAACAGCCTCCTAGATTGAAATGAAAGAGAAAACCATTTAGATGTTTTAAAAGTAAAATTGTATATGTTATTTTTAAAGGTAATATACTAAATTTTAGACACTTCTCTGTGTCATAAAAAAAATTAAATCTCATTTTATTCAAGCATATGTAAAAATAATGTATTTAAAAATTTTCTCCAAGATTTATTTTATTCTATGAAATCCAAAACACTACTGTCGAATTGCAACATTGTCCATTATAAACCTGAACCAACACATAATGGTGTACATGAAATACAGAACTGTGGGCTTGCTGTAGCTCCAATATTGCAATTGTATCTAGTTTGAATTTCAGACTAAAAAGTCTCTTTCAATCAGTTGTGCAGCATTAAAAAAATTGGTTGTCTGTAAAGTCTGTTTACAGACAATAGTTTATTTAACGTGACAACGTCATAACAAAACATTGATGAAATGATTGCATACTTTATGAATAAAATTGAATCATTTTTATTTTAATAATAAAAGAATAAATACTTGAAATTATACTAGTAATCAGATTTTTAAAATGCAAAAATAATTAACCTTTATTGACAAAATTATTGTTGTAATAAACAATGAAAACCACATTAACTTTTCACTTCACTTTATAAACAGTCTACGAAACAGTTCACGTGTCGCTTATAGATAGCGCGATTCGTTCGGTTCGCGTCCGTCACCGCAGATGGCAGAACCGTAGGGGAATAATATTATTTTGTTTTTATAATACGATTTTATAACAAATACGCATCCCAAATACACCAAACTTATTTATGAGGTGTTACAATATTTTTTAAAACATTGTGCAAAAGATTCCAGGTGTAATTTGAATTATTGTGTGTAACTGTAAAACACCATCGTTTGTAAAAAAAAACGTATTTGAAAATTCGACATTACTTTTAAATAACCGTACCGATTGTGCTGAAAATCTGTGGGCTGTCGTTAAATTACATAATATTAATAATTAAAACGACGAAAACATGATTGAAAAGTCAAATGGATGGTTGTTCCAATCGAGTGGAAGAGAGATATATGCCGCGCAAGCGTACAATGAGCGTAACGGGACACATTGTTGTGGGACAATGTGTGTTATGGGACACTTTTTCGTGCGTGCAGCCAGCGTTCATAGATTTATTAGACGTCACGTCAAAAAGCATGAATTTATAATTTTAGGAAAGGTTAATGGAGTTACAAAATAGCCTAGAAGATACAGTACACTCTGGTGAAGATAATGCTTCATTGTTTGGACAAGTTCTACATGAAATATTCAGACTATTCACTATTATGATGTTACATAAACCAGAGTTTGTTTTGTGAATTATGTCATAACATTCAACTACCAAAGTCTGAATATTCGCTGAAGCACTTGTCAGAAAATAGACATTTCATCTTGAACAGTGTAACTGCTGACACTTTGTTTCACCTAAGTAACATTCAAACTATAAATCTTAACCTTTTGAAAGCCAATAAAACAAATAAAATTATGCCTAAAAATCATAAATAATGTGTAACAGGTTTTTTCCTTCAACCCATTACACTTTTTCATTGCGACGTAACAGGTGTGTTTCATCGCATCCCTGAAAGAAAGCAACCCGCTGCACTTCCCAGCATAAGGGAACTCATCTCACCTGTGGGTTAGGCAACTCGCAAAGCTCTAGCAGGCCTAATAAAAGATTCTTGTTGAATTGACTGTTACGTGGCACAGGAAATTCCGCCCGGTGCTTATGCATTCTGCAAAGTTTGGAAGAACGGAATAAAGAATATTATGGTTAGTAATTATCACCCTTGCCCCTGGGTATAAACCTAATGTTTGCAGCAAAGAGATGAGACCAGCACCAACACTCCACCACACTGCACTACCACGAGTGACCCAGCAAAGCTCTACCCGCCCACCACGTCGACCGAAGGACGCCATAATTGGGGTAAGCCCTGTCACTATGAACCACAACAGAGGGTTGGCATTGCTGTCCTGGGTTCAAGTCCTGACTCAATAAGTGAATACTCACTGGGTGAAGAACTGAGTAAACATAGAGCTATTGTAAGGTGGCGGCTGGGGAGTGGCAGGAGGATTTAAGTGGCTCGTGGAGTCCCGGATGAGTAAGGAACACTCGCTCTCGAGCAGTACCCAGCAGGAGTGTTGACGACCGGACGAGAGCAAACACCTGACAACATGACTGGTTCCAGTTCTCCCAGCGAGTACGAGTAACCCATCGAATAAGAACGCGGACGAGTCGGTAAGAAGCAGAGGGCTTTCGGGTTCAGCGACAGAGGACAAGGTGTTACAGCACGCCTAAACCTAGCAACACTTGCTCACATGGTGAGCTGGTACGAGTCCCCGTTCAGCTTGGAGGAAGACGAGTCCTTATGGCGCTGACGGAACGTGGATGTCAGCGAGTTCATCTCTTTCCAGAACCACGGCGAGCGGCGAGAGCAAATTCCTCGCCCCTTGGAGGAACTATACGTCCCACCAAGAGCTGGCATTCCACCACGGAATGAGGAGAAGCAAAAGCGACACTGACTGCATAATTGGCAGGGTTTACCATACCATCTGAGTTAAGGAATAAAGAAGGTAGTCAATAATTTAAATGCTTATTATTTTGAGAAGGTTTCTGAGCTGTGTTTTAAGCAGAGTTGTAAATAGTCAGTGTCATACATTTTAATGGAGAGTTATTCCATGGTGCCATTAATATTTTAATTGAAACAGGTTGATAATGCATAATTTGTACAGATGTATGTACTGGAGTAAATGCTCAGTAAAAACTTTAATCCCCTTAGTTATGTTTTATAAATGGTTTCTATTGTGTGGGTGTGTAGATCTTTTAATGCACATTGTTGATGTTCAAATTCTTTGTGTTAGCATCTGATGAATAGTGAAGGACGACATTGTGAAGTTGTTGATTTGTGCTGAAAGTTCACATTGCAGGATTACTCCATATGTTAAATGAAAACTTATAAGTGAGTGGACTATGTCGATAAATGTGTTCTTTGAAAATTTTGTGTTTAGGCACATATCCCATAACCCGTTCACAGATAGTGAACAAATGTTATGAATGTAAGATTGTTGAAACAGAATTGCTAGAATCATTAAACTGTAGCTGATTACAAAGTGACAATGTTTTCTGAAATACCGCATTATATCGCATGTCACACTTGCATCATCGTCGCACCATTATTTTAGGGCATCAAAATATGGAGAGAAAAAAATTATTGCAAATAATTGCATAATGTTTTTGGTCCTTCTGTTAAGATTCCGAGCACTTTGTGAAGGTAGTAAATATTATAAGATAAAGCACTATGCAACAGCAATTGGTTTTCAAATTGCTGTCAGGCAGGGTAGTAGTTATAAAGAAAAAATACAGTAATTAAAATTACAGTAAAACTAGTTTAAAATGTACCAACACAATATTATTTCCCGTTCAATATGGTCATATGTTTCTGTGCTGCCATTTTCTCAATACGAAGACGACATCTGTCCTGTCCCTCCGGTCCCTAGGCCAGCTGTTGCCCAACACCATCTTGTCATGGCGCGAGTACAATGAAGTGCTTCAAGTGTAAGTGCTGGTGCAGCGGACGTGCCAGAGCGCGGCGGCTGGTGTGGCGAACAACGGTGTCATTCTGTTCCGTGACGGACGCCTCAGAGCGTTGCTCCCTGCTTCGCCGCTACAGAGTTGTAAGTGGTTCATCGTTTAGCACAGCCGCACTCAGCCAGTGCCTTAACGAAATTAAACGCGCATGCAAACTACCCCGTGAACTTAGGGTTTTTCCGAAGCCACGCAGCCTTTTCGGTACAGACTGAGAGACCTAGTCCCTTGCATTCCAAGCTAGTCGGACAGTTATAGCTTCGGGACTACTGTATATAGTTGTGGTTATCCACCTCTAA
>NW_026962131.1:0-6000 GCF_032445375.1 Bacillus rossius redtenbacheri
TAAACCGGGGCCGTTGACTTCTGCGTGATGGTGGAGTACATGGCGCCCAAGGTACTACTGAGGACTCCGCCTTGCTACATCGTAGCCGTGGACTTCTCCGGGACGGTGTAGTACATGCTGCCCGAGGTACGCCTGAGGACTCCGCCCGGCTACACCGTGGCCGTGGACTTCTCCGGGATGGTGGAAAACTTGCCGCCCGAGGTACTCCTAAGGAATCCGCCCGGCTACACCGTGGCCGTGGACTTCTGCGAGACGGTGGTGTACATGCCGCTCGAGGTACTCCTGAGGTCTCCGCCTTGCTACACTGTATCCGTGGACTTCTCCGGGACGGTGGAGTACATGCTGCCTGAGGTACTCCTGAGGACTCCGCCCGGCTACACCGTGGCCGTGGACTTCTCCGGGACGGTGGAGTACACGCCACCCGAGGTACTTTGGAGTACTCCGCCTGGCTACACCGTGGCCGTGGACTTCTGCGGGACGGTGGAGTACATGGCGCCCGAGGTACTCCTGAAGACTCCGCCCGGTTACACCGCCACCGTGGAAGTCTGCGGGACGGTTGAGTACATGGCGCCCGAGGTACTTCTGAGGACTCCGCCCGGTTACACCGCCACCGTGGAATTCTGCGGGATGGTGGAGTACATGCCACCCGAAGTACTCCTGAGGACTCCGCCCGGCTACACCGTGGCCGTGGACTTTTGCAGGATGGTGGAGTACATGCCGCCCGAGGTACTCCTGAGGACTTCGCCCGGCTACACCGCCACCGTGGAATTCTGCGGGACGGTGGAGTACATGCCGCCCGAGGTAGTCCTGAGTACTCCGCCCGGCTACACCGTGGCCGTGGAATTCTCCGGGACGGTGGAGTACATGCCGCCCGAGGTACTCCTTAGGACTCTGCCCTGCTACACCACCACCATGGAGTTCTGCGGGACAGTGCAGTATATGGCACCTGAGGTGCTCTTGAGGACTCAGCCCGGCTACATTGCCACCTTGGACTACTGCGGGAAAGTGCAGTATATGGCGCCTGAGGTACTCCTGAGAATTTGAACGATTGAGTTAGAGGTTTCGAAGTGCGTTATTAAGATATAGTTTTGGAAGAGTTTATAGAAAGTTTTTTTTTATAGAAGTTTGACGAAGAGTTTTTTAACCCGAAGATAACAACATTTGGTTTCAACAACTGAATGTATTGTACTGACACTTTTCTGCACAGATATATTTAAATTGTGACATTATTTTAGTAATTAATGTTAATATTTATCGATGTTTATTTTTTTCAATACTAACATACTGTCTACTATAGTCGAAAGCTATGATATTTTGTCTTTGGGTGAGAAGAACGATTGAGTAAGAGGTTTCAAAGTGCGTTATTAAGATATAGTGATAGAAGAGTTTATAGAAGGTTTTTTTTATAGAAGTTTGACGAAGAGATTTTATAACCCGAAGATAACAACATTTGGTTTCAACAACTGAAGGTAGTGTACTGACAATTTTCCGTACAGATATGATATTTTAATTAGTGACATTATTTTAGTAATTACTGTTGATATTTATCTATGTTTATTTTTTTCAATACTAACATACTGTCTACTATAGTCGAACGCTATGATATTTTGTCTTTGGGTGAAAAGAAAACAATGTAATATGTGAAGTTTGATGGATATGAAATATGTTTGTTCATTGGAAGAAAATTATTAAAAAAATAATCTGTCTGAGTAAGTAATGCTTACATGTATTTAATATTCATTAAATTCTTACAAAATCTACGAATATAATATATAAATTATTGGTTATTCGGCTACACCATGGCCGTGGACTTCTGCGGGACGGTGGAGTACATGCTGCCAGAGGTACTCATGAGGACTCCGCCCGGCTACACCGTGGCCGTGGAATACTGCGTGACGGTGGAGTACATGGCGCCCGAGGTACTCCTAAGGAATCCACCCGACTACACCGCCACCGTGGAATTCTGCGGGACGTTGGAATACATGCCGCCTGAGGTACTCCTGAGGAATCCACCCGGCTACACCGCCACAATCAACTACTTCGGGGCGTTGGAAAAACATGCCGCCTGAGGTACTCCTGAGGAATCCGCCCGGCTACACCGCCACCGTGGACTACTGCGCGACGTTGGAGTACATGCCGCACTAGGTAATCCTGAGGACTCTGCATGGCTACACCGCCACCGTGGACTACTGCGGGACGGTGGAGTTCATGCCGCCCTAGGTAAACCTAAAGGCCTCCGCCCGGCTATACCGCCACCGTGGACTACTGCGGGACGTTCGAGTACATGCCGCCTGAGGTACTCCTGAGGAATCCGCCCGGCTACACCGCCACCGTGGACTACTGCGGGACAGTGGAGTACATGCCGCCCGAGGTAATCCTAAGGACTCCACCCGGTTACACCGCCACCGTGGACTACTGCGGGACGTTTGAGTACGTGCCGCCCGAAGTACTCCTGAGGACTCCGCCCGGCTACACCGCCACAGTGGACTACTGCGGGACAGTGAAGTATATGGCGCCTGAGTTACTCCTGAGAACTCCGCACTGCTACACCACCACCGTGGAGTTCTGTGGGAAAGTGCAGTTTATGGCGCCCAAGGTGCTCTTGAGGACTCCGCCCAGCTTCACCGCCACCTTGGACTACTGCGGGACAGTGCAGTATATGGCGCCCGAGGTACTCCTGAGGACTCCGCCCTGCTACACCACCACCGTGGAGTTCTGCGGGACAGTGCAGTATATAACACCCGAGGTGCTCTTGAGGACTCCGCCCTGCTACACCACCACTGTGGAATTCTGTGGGAAAGTGCTGTATATAGCGCCTTAAGTACTCCGGAGAATTTGAACGATTGATTTAGAGGTTTCGATGTGCGTTATTAAGATATAGTTTTGGAAGAGTTTATAGAAAGTTTTTTTTGTAGAAGTTTGACGAAGAGATTTTATAACCCGAAGATAACTACATTTGGTTTCAACAACTGAAGGTAGTGTACTGACACTTTTAGGTAAAGATATGATATTTTAATTTGTGACATTATTTTAGTAATTACTGTTGATATTTATCTATGTTTATTTTTTTCAATACTAACATACTGTCTACTATAGTCGAACGCTATGATATTTTGTCTTTGGGTGAAAAGAACGATTGAGTTAGAGGTTTCGAAGTGCGTTATTAAGATATAGTTTTGGAAGTGTTTATAGAAAGTTTTTTTTTATAGAAGTTTGACGAAGATATTTTATAACCCGAAGAAAACAACATTTGGTTTCAACAACTGAAGGTAGTGTACTGACACTTTTCCGTACAGATATGATATTTTAATTTGTGACATTATTTTAGTAATTACTGTTAATATTTATCTATGTTTATTTTTTTCAATACTAACATACTGTCTTCTATAGTCGAACGCTATGATATTTTGTCTTTGGGTGAAAAAAACACAATGTAATATGTGAAGTTTTAATGGATATGAAATATGTTTGTTCATTGGAAGAAAATTATTAAAAAAACAATATGTCTGAGTAAGTAATGCTTACATGTATTTTATATTCATTGGATTCTTACAAAATCTACGAATATAATATATAAATTATTGGTTATTCGGCTACACCGTGGCCGTGGACTTCTGCGGGACGGTGGAGTACATGCCGCCAGAGGTTCCCCAGAGGACTCCGCCCGGCTACACCGTTGCCGTGGACTACTGCGTGACGGGGAGTACATGGCGCCCAAGGTACTCCTGAGGACTCCGCCTTGCTAAACCGTAGCCGTGGACTTCTGCGGGTCGGTGGAGTACATGGCGCCCGAGGTACTCCTGAGGACTCCGCCTGGCTACACCGTGGCCGTGGACTTCTCCGGGACGGTGGAGTACAATCCGCCCGAGGTACTCCTGAGGACTCCACCCGGCTACACCGTGGCCGTGGACTTCTCCGGAACGTTGGAGTATATGCTGCCCGAGGTACTCCTGAGGACTCCGCCCGACTACACTGTGGCCTTGGACATCTCCGGGACGGTGGAGTACATGCCGCCCGAGGTACTCCTGAGGACTCTGCCTGGCTACACCGTGGCCGTAAACTTCTGCGGGACGGTGGAGTACATGCCACCCGAGGTACTCCTGAGGACACCGCCCAGGTACACCGTGGCCGTGGACTTCTGCGGGACGGTAGAGTATATGGCGCCCGAGGTACTCCCGAGGACTCCGCCCGGTTACACCGCCACCGTGAAATTCTGCGGAACGGTGGAGTATATGGCGCCCGAGGTAATTCTGAGGACTCCGCCTGGTTACACCGCCACCGTGGAATTCTGCGGGACGGTGGAGTACATGCCGCCCGAGGTATTTCTGATGACTCCGCACGGCTATACCGTGGCCGTGGACTTCTGCGGGACGGTGGAGTACATGCCGCCCGAGGAACTCCTAAGGACTCCGCCTTGCTACACCGTGGCTGTGAACTTCTTGAAACGGTGGAGTACATGGCGCCCGAGGTACTCCTGAGGCCTCCGCCCTGCTACACCACCACTGTGGAATTCTGCGGGAAAGTGCAGTATATGGCCCCTGAGGTATTCCTGAGAATTTGAACGATTGAGTTAGAGGTTTCGAAGTGCGTTATTAAGATAAAGTTTTGAAAGAGTTTATAGAAAGTTTTTTTTATAGAAGTTTGACGAAGAGATTTTATAACCCGAAGATAACAAC
Organism: Bacillus rossius redtenbacheri; assembly: GCF_032445375.1. Classification (NCBI taxonomy): domain Eukaryota; kingdom Metazoa; phylum Arthropoda; class Insecta; order Phasmatodea; family Bacillidae; genus Bacillus; species Bacillus rossius. The sequence goes on from NW_026962131.1 coordinate 4,677, forward strand.
ATTTCGTTTCAACAACTGAAGGTAGTGTACTGACACTTTTCCGTACAGATATGATATTTTAATTAGTGACATTATTTTAGTAATTACTGTTGATATTTATCTATGTTTATTTTTTTCAATACTAACATACTATCTACTATAGTCGAACGCTATGATATTTTGTCTTTGGGTGAAAAGAACGTTTGAGTTAGAGGTTTCAAAGTGCGTTATTAAGATATAGTTTTGGAAGAGTTTATAGAAAGTTTTTTTTATAGAAGTTTGACGAAGAGATTTTATAACCCGAAGATAACAACATTTGGTTTCAACAACTGAAGGTAGTTTACTGACACTTTTCTGTACAGATATGATATTTTTATTTGTGACATTATTTTAGTAATTACTGTTGATATTTATCTATGTTTCTTTTTTTCAATACTAACATACTGTCTACTGTAGTCGAACGCTATGATATTTTGTCTTTGGGTGAAAAGAAAACAATGTAATATGTGAAGTTTGATGGATATGAAATATGTTTGTTCATTGGAAGAAAACTATTAAAAAAACAATATGTCTAAGTAAGTAATGCTTACATGTATTTTATATTCATTGGATTCTTACAAAATCTACGAATATAATATATAAATTATTGGTTATTAGGCTACACCGTGGCAGTGGACAACTGCGTGACGGTGGAGTACATACCGCCAGAGGTACTCCTGAGGACTCCGCCCGGCTACACCGTGCCCGTTTACTACTGCGTGACGGTGGTGTACATGGCGCCCTAGGTACTCCTGAGGACTCCGCCTCGCTACACCGTAGCCGTGAACTTCTGCGGGACAGTGGAGTACATGGCGCCCGAGGTACTCCTGAGGACTCCGCCCGGCTACACCGTGACCTTGGACTACTGCATGACGGTGGAGTACATGGCACCCGAGGTACTCCTGAGGACTCCGCCTTGCTACACCGTGGCCGTGGACTTCTGCGAAACGGTGGAGTACATGGCGCCCGAGGTACTCCTGAGGACTCCGCCCGGCTACACCGCCAAAGTGGAATTCTGCGGGACGGTGAAATACATGGCGCCCGAGGTGCTCTTGAGTATTCCGCCCGGCTACACCGCCACTGTAGACTACTGCGGGACGGTGGAGTACATGCCGCCTTAGGTACTCCTGAGGACTCCGCCTGGCTACACCGTGGACGTGGACTTTTCCGGGACAGTGGAGTACATACTGCCCGAGGTACTCCTGAGGACTCCGCCCGGCTACACCGTTGCCGTGGACTTCTCCGGGACGGTGGAGTACATGCCGCCCGAGGTACTCCTGAGGACTCCGCCCGGCTACACCGTGGC
>NW_026962132.1:0-6000 GCF_032445375.1 Bacillus rossius redtenbacheri
ATTAAGCCGACGGTTGGTAAAATTTAAAGCCTGTGATTTAGTGGGATTAGTTTTAATTTTCCATTTATTGAACCATACTTCGAGATCGTTTAATTGAAGTTGTGTGCGTAGGATTGCATACGGTAAACTTTTGTCGTGGGTAAAGATAACTGTGTCGTCTGCATACATTTGGATGTTTGAATGAGTAATTGGTATGTCAGCAGTATAAATATTGTATAGAAATGGAGAAATGGCAGAGCCTTGAGGTACTCCAGCAGTGATGGAGCGAGTGGAAGAATGGCCTTTGTCAATGGTAACATAGAATTTCCTATCCTGAAAATAGCTGGTTAGTAATTTGATGTAACAATCAGGAAAATTGAAAGAAATTAATTTTTGTATCAGACCAGGTATCCAGACTTTGTCGAAAGCTTTGGCGACATCTAGGAATACTGCTATTGTGAATTCTTTTTTCTGCATGGCAGCCATGGTTTCTGTAGTAAATTTTGTGAGTGCGTGAACTGTAGAATGGGCTGAGCGAAAACCAAATTGTGTATCCGGGATAATATTGTGTACTACAGAATGAAATTGTAGTCTTGAAAGTAGTAATTTCTCGAATAATTTACTAATGGAACTAAGGAGAGATATTGGCCGTCTGTTGGTAGGAAGTGTAGGAGGTTTTCCAGGTTTAGGTAAAGTGATAATTTTTGCAGTTTTCCATATCTGCGGGAAATGTTGATAAGTCAAAATAGCATTAAACAGATTTAAAATGGCAAGGAGTGCATTTACTGGCAGGTTTTTAATTAATTTATATGTAATTTTATCATGTCCTGGGGCTTTATTTTCTTTAACGCGTTTTACAATTGTGAGTAATTCTGGAAGTGTAATTAAATCTGGATTGGAAATTACTGGGGCCTGTTGGAAATTATTTAAGTTTTCAAGCACCTCTTGTGTGAATTGTGGGTCCCCTAAATCATTATTAGGTGAAAATTGCTCCTCGTAGCTATCTGCTATTGCATTTGCTTTATCGTCTGGTTCGTACAGCATTTCTCCTGTCGGTGCTTGAATTGGGTTAGAATTAGTATTTTTATGTTTGTTTCTTAATATTTTTGAAATTTTCCAAAATTTATTCATATGGTCGGAAAGTTCAGACATGAAGTTCTCCCAGTTAGTTATTTTTAATTTGTTAAGAGTGTTTTTTAATTGTTTTTTCAAGGAGAAATATTTATCTTTGTTTTCTTTAGTACGGTGTTTTTGATAAACGTGTCGCGCGTGTCGTTTATTAGTGAGTAGGAGGTCTGCCTCCGGGAATGCTTGTTTAAGGAATTCTCGCCTGTTTAGGAATTTAGTGTGTTTTTTAAGAGTATTTATTAGCGTACTTTGAATTAGTTCCGCGGCAGAGTCAACGTGTTCAGCTGATGTTATTTCCAAATTATTGACAAATAGTTCCTCTGTTTCTATTTTAAAATTTTCCCAGTCTACTACAGGTGTTTTACAAAGGACTGCATTTGGGTGTTTTAAGATGTACGCTTCCAGAAGACAATGAACGGGCAGGTGATCTGAATCTAGTTCTGGGAGCACTTCCATTTCAATATTTAAGTGTTCAATGTTAGTGAGTATTAAATCTAAAACATCTGGCTGGTGATTTAAATTTGCATGATAAAAAGTTGGGGTGAGCGGGCCTCGAACTGTGTATTTATTTAGTGTGGAGTGATGAGCAAGTCTGTTCCCTTTGACATTAATATACCTGCTATGCCATTGCGTATGTTTGGCGTTTAAATCGCCAGCTATAATAAAAGGGTATGGTTGATCAATTAATTTATTTAAATCTTCGTTTAGTAAGGGCTTGTTAGGCGGATTATATGCTGCAACTAAAGTTATGTGGCCTGTTTGAGTGCGAATATTTATAGAGGTGTTTTCTATATTGGTAGTTGAAATTGTTTTATTTAAATGGTGTGGTATTCTGTTGTGTATTAAAATTAGTGTCCCTCCGCCTTGAGTTACTCGGTCTGTGCGGTAAGTGATATAATTTTTAATTATTAAACGTTTATTAGGTTTAAGAAAAGTTTCATTTATTAGGGCCACTTCCACGCCGTACATCTCCAATACGCGCTCCAGCTCGTATAACTGTTTAAAAATGCCATTGGCGTTCCAGTAGAGCAGGGAAAGGGAGCCAGGATGCGCTGCTGCGGGATGTACTACCATTACTCGCAGCCCATGAAAGTCGTCAGGGCCTGCACGAGCAGGAGGGTCTTCATGGATGAGTCGGCGACTGAGTTGGCGAGGAGCATGTAAGGTTTCATGTGGGCCATAAAGGCCACGAAGTTGGCGTCACGGAGGAAATTCATTAGGTCGCGGAGGTCGGAAAGTGCGGATTGGATGCCAGTGCAGTCGCCTGAGGGAGATGGTCCGGGGGTGGGGAGGGATGGAGGGGAGGGGGGTGATTTTGGAGTTGCTGTGGGCTGGATCGGCGGGTTTTTCATGGGAATAGGAAGCTGTATGTTTCGTGTTTGCGTTTGCGGGGGGTTGAGTGCCGCCTGCGCGAAGGAAAGCGTGGGACGAACAAGTTGCGCCGGGGCGCGAGCAGGAAGCTGCGGGAAATTTGCTGGCGAATCCTGAGGTGCACGAGGCAGTGCGGGCTCAGCGTGCGAAGACGCAACATTTTGTCTGAACTGGACTTGCCTCAGATATTCGGGGCAGAGCTTTGAGTTGCCCTCGTGCACTCCCTTGCCTTTGCAATTTGCACAGTTTGGATTTTTACCCAGATTGGGGCAGGCGGCGTAGGTATGGGGCCCGGCGCAGTGTTTACAACGAGTGGCCAATCGGCAGAAATTCTTAGTATGCAAGAACTGCCAGCAGTTCATGCATTGGGCTACATCTGTTACGCGTTTCTTGTACTGTGTCACTTCAACTTTTGTCATGTTGACGACTTTGAGAGTGGTGAGCAGCGGCAGTGTGTCATTTTTTGAGGCAGTCACACAGAAACGGGGCAGTGGTTCCTCCCAGGTGTTTGTGGGGTCGGCAGGGTCCGAGCATTTAGCTTTAAATTGATAGACGTCGAGGACAGTGTAGCCGCGCGCCTCGAGGTCCTCTTTGATGGCTTCAGTTGGGGTTGAGCGGGGCATCTTAATAACAACTTTTTGCGGAAGTTCTGAGGCTGTACTATAGGTGAAATAGGGTATTGGAACAGAGTCAAGATACGTTTTTAGTGCTTTGTAGGCCTGCTCGTGCTCGCACGAGATTTGCAGCCCCTCGCGAACGAGCGAAATCTGCGCGCCCCCGGGGGCCAGCACTCTCATGCGCGACACGAGCTGGTTGTACAGACTTTGGTCTGGAACAATCAGCCTCAGTGAGTGTTTTCTCGGTTTGTTGGCGCGCGGCGTGCTGGGAGAGGCGGTCGTCTCGCCGTGTCTGTGCGCGCCCTGGGTGGGCGCGATAAGCGGTGCTGACGCGGCGTCTGCGCCGGCGTCTGCGATAAGAGCGTGGGTGGTCCCTGCCGCGGGCGGGGGGCCGGCGCTCTCAGCTAGCGCCGCGAAACGGTTCGAAACCGCAATGGTACGAGTCCTGGCTGCGAGCGGAACTTTCCTCTGTCTTTGTCGTTGTTCTTGCCATTCTGTTTCTCCTCTTTCCTCCTCTCTCCGTTCCAGTTCATTTTTCTTACGTTCCATGCTACGCAGCCATTCCAAGTACGAGGAATAAGCTGCTTCTGAAACAGTAACTGTGCCGGGAGGCGGCTGTTCGGTCTGTGCGGGGGTTTGTTCAATTGTTTCCATGTTGGTAACGTCCTGGGAGGTGTCAGTTTGAACAGTCTGTTCAGGCACAGTGACCTGGAAACTGCCGCCGTCGTACTGAACTAAGGCTGCGCCGGGTGGTAGGTTTTCCGGAATGGAAATTGTAGGGATGTCCTGCGCGGGCATGACCCCGACCCCCTCAAGGGCTGGCCCTGAGGCCTGGTCGTCGGAGAGACGGAACTCCACTGAAAAACCTGTGTTGTGTGCAGTTAAACTATTAAACGTGTGTCCCTATACGCTGGATGACTGGCTCGCCGCTGACCTTAACAGGCTAGGCTCGAGGTGACCCTTAAGGAATTTAAAAATCTTCCCCGGGTCGGCTGCCAGTCATGTGTCCACGAGCTACTGGTGACGCGACGCGAAGCGAAGAGGCAAGGCCGCACTCCGACGTCCGATCAGCTCGGAGGCTAGGTTGAATCTGCTGCTCGGCCGCCTCTGTCGTTAGTTTCTATGGATCGACTTCTGTGCTGTGATTGGCTGTTCTCGCCAGCCAATGGAGATGCCGGGCCAATCGCAGTGCACCACAGCTTTAACAAAACTGTTGAAATTTTTACAGCACGCGCAGACGGACCACGATGGCGCGCACGAAGCAGACGGCTCGTAAATCTACTGGAGGCAAAGCGCCGCGCAAGCAGCTGGCCACCAAGGCGGCTCGCAAGAGCGCGCCGGCCACGGGGGGAGTGAAGAAGCCACATCGCTACCGCCCTGGCACTGTCGCGCTGCGAGAAATCAGGCGCTACCAGAAAAGTACCGAGCTGCTTATCCGCAAGCTGCCCTTCCAGCGCCTGGTGCGAGAGATCGCCCAGGACTTCAAGACAGACTTGCGCTTCCAGAGCTCGGCCGTCATGGCGCTGCAGGAGGCCAGCGAGGCTTACCTGGTGGGGCTCTTCGAGGACACCAATTTGTGCGCCATCCACGCCAAGAGGGTCACCATCATGCCCAAGGACATCCAGCTTGCCCGGCGTATCCGTGGCGAGCGTGCTTGAGTTCCTTGCCATTTTTTTTGCAAGGGGGAAAAAAAAAAACAGCCCTTATTAGGGCTAAAAATAACTGTCAAATTTGAAAGGAAAACAGTTGTCTGGCTTTTTGTACCTATTAGCTGTCGTTGACCTTTACCCAGCCAATAATATATTACATTAATAAGAATTTGGAAAAACACAGTTATAGTGTCTGTGTTTTGAGGTGGTTGTTTATATTGTACACAAAAGATTTGCACACAATGCAATGTATTCTGCATAGGAAATAAAAACTCTTCAAACAGTGCCTGTCTGCAGTAGCAGCACCATCAGCAGCAGCAGCAGCAGCAGCAGCATAAAGTTCACCATTAATACCCTGAGACCTAATCCTTACAAAAAAAATATGTGTGTGTGTGTGTGTATATATGTGTATATATATATATATGCTGAAATAAGAGTGAGATGTTTGTAAGACGTTTTCCTGCTTAAAAACTTTAAATAATTTTGCACCTAAACTATACACACAATGTAATTGATAAATTTCTTTATTTATTTATTTATTTCCCCCGCTTCAAATACCATAAGAAATTTTTTAACCAGAATTTTACCTAACGGCAGAGGTGTGGCTATAGGAGGCAATGATTGCAACAACTGATACCTTCATGACTAGTATTGTTGGCCCTTAGAAGGGCCGATAAGGTGGTACAGTGCCACAGAAAGTGCCAGCGGTCCTGCTGGCATCTTCATTTCCGCTTTGGGGCTGCTTTCTTGGGCGACTTGCTCTTTGGGGCAACCTTCTTTGGCTTTGGAGCACGGGGTTTCTTCGTGGGAGGTTTGGACACCTTTTTTGCCTTTGAAGGTGCCTTCTTGGGCTTGGGGGTTGCAGCTGCTGCCTTTTTTTTCTTTTCTGCTGTAGGCGGAGTCTTCTTGACTGGTTTCTTGCCCACCGCTGCCTTCTTGGCTACGGATCGCTTCTTTTCCTTAGGGGCAGCTGCACCACGCTTGCCGCTTGGAGCCTTGGGCTGGTCCGGAGCACCGGTGGTCCCTGAAGCCAGCTTGAAGGAGCCAGACGCACCCTTGCCTTTGGTTTGGACAAGCTCGCCGCTAGCCACTGCTGCCTTCAAGTATTTCTTGATGAAAGGTGCCAGCTTTTCCGCATCTACTTTGTAGGTAGAGGCGACGTATTTCTTGATGGCTTGCAGTGATGAGCCGCCCCTTTCCTTGAGGCTCTTGATCGCAGAGGCCACCATTTCAGATGTGCGCGGGTGCGCGGGCTT
>NW_026962133.1:0-6000 GCF_032445375.1 Bacillus rossius redtenbacheri
CTAAGCAAGGGCGGGCACTTGGGCATTTCTGTCCGCATTTTAGTTTGGTAGGACTGGTTTTTAGGGGGCGACTTTAGTCGTTTCCCGCCAGGCTGCCAGCCAGCCAGGTTAGCTGAAAAAGAAGTACATATTGCAGCTGTATATATATGACCGCAGCTCCCAGGTTGCCCCAGCTGCCACGGTCATGCATGCCCGACACATTGTGCTGCCAGCCTGGGCATGTCAATCATCGGCTAGGCCAATGTTGCATATTTGCACCGCAGGACGTGGTCAGGCACATGGTCAGACACCTATTATGTTCACTTAATATATTTTAATCTAAGGGACAGTCAGGACATATGTGTGTAGTTCATTAGGGCCCCGATGGGCCAAAAACGCGACTGGTTTCATTAGAACCCCGCTGGGTCAAAAACGCGACTGGTTCAGCGATCGGCGCAACGAGTGTAGTGGGGGTGTGGGGGCCTTAATTCCGACACATGTTGCTGCCAGCCTGGGCATGTCAATTATTGGCTAGTCCAATGTTGCATATTTGCACCGCAGGACGTGGTCAGGCACACGGTCGGAATCCTATTAATTAATACTTAATATTATACTTAAATTAGAATGCAATATAATATAATATACCACCCTACTGCACCCACCATTGCTGCAGCATTCCACTCGTTGGCAAGGTCAGCTTCAACGGTGTTTATTTGCACTGACAGCTGGCGGCACAGCAGAGTAGCATCTAATTTACTATTATTTAAATTACTCAGCCCTCCGAGTATTTAAATAAATTTAATCTAAGTTTCGAGCTGCCTTGTGTGGGTTTAAATAATTAAATTATTTAAATAAGCTATGAGTTGAAGTGAAACCTTGCAGGTTAAATGCCTATGCGAAAGCAGTAGTCAGTAATTCAAAATCTCATGTCTTTCAGAAACACAACCAGCACTGGGGGTGAAACCAACCAGGCCGGCCATGACCATCAGTCATAGAGAGTCAGCCCTAACATGTCAGGCAGTGAACTCCTGGGAGTCGAACCACCACCCGCATGCTTCGGACCATTTTGAATTAGCATTCAAACAGGTTGGTCGTGCATGTAATTGTGTGTTGGCTGGAGGGCGCCGTGTAAGCCTAGTGGGAAGGCTCTACTCATAACATGTTCTATGAGCTGTTTGGGTGACGCGAGCTCCGCGCGCGAGTGTGCGCGCACGGAGCCGGGGAGGTACTGCGCTGCTCCGAGCGCCGGCTACTAGTTTTGTTTGGAGGGGGTCGTGCGCTGGTTGGCTGTCAGGCTCGGCCAATCAGGGGGCGCCTCGCCCGCAGCTACGGCGGGCGGTGCGCCAGGATTGATTTCGGAAGCTTATACTTCTGTGTATTATTTGGATCATAGTTTCCAAGGGAGGAAATATGTGGATTTAAATTATTTACGCATTTATCGTAAAAATTTTGGGTTGTGCGGATATAAAAATCTTGCAAAGTTTCAGTGTTAGTTTCACTGTGCAAGTTCTCTACTGGACAGTATATCGGGGCGTCTGCAGCGATTCGAATGCATCTATTCTGAACTCGCTGCAGTTTTATTAGATGGCAGTATGCTGCAGTAGCCCAGACTGGGGCTGCATACGTGATTATCGGGCGTATGAGAGCTTTGTAGAGCAGTAATCCATTTTTGACTGTGCTGCCACATCGCCTGCTCATTACAGGATATAATGCGCGCATTCTAACCTGAGCTTGGGTTTGTTTAATGTCAATGTGCTGTCTCCACAGGAGTTTCCTATCCATGTGGACACCTAGGTATTTAACTACGTCCTTGTGAGGGATTGGCTCATCAAATAGGCGTAGTTGCGGCCTGTTGTCGGCTGGCGGGAGGTTTTTGCGTGTAAACACAATCGCCTCAGACTTGGTCGTGTTTACTTTTATGCGCCAGGCTGTACACCACTGTTCAACTTCAGTGAGCGCAGTCTGGAGCCTGGTAGTGGCCAGCTGTAGGTTATGAGATCTGCTATACAGTACAGTGTCGTCTGCATAGCAGCCTAGCTTGACTAGTCTATGTGCGGGGCGAGGCATGTCGCGTACATATATATTAAATAGTACTGGGCCTAGGATGCTGCCCTGCGGCACTCCGGCTTTAATTAATTTTAGGTCAGACGTTGCCCCTTCAGATGACACTCTAAAGGTTCTGCCTGCTAGGTAGGATGCAATGAGTTTAGTGTAGCAATCCGGGAAGTTTGCTTCATACATTTTATATATTAGCCCTGCATGAAAAACTCTATCAAAGGCCTTTTCTACATCGAGAAACGTAGCAACTACGTAGTCTTGGACGTTGAATGCGCTGGTTATCTCTTCGGTAAGACGGACCAGTTGATGGGTAGTCGAATGAGCACTGCGAAAGCCAAATTGCTCATTTGGCAGCAAGTTATGTTCGTGTATGTGTACTTTAAGTCTGTGTAAAATTATGCGCTCCGCAACTTTAGACACAGTACTCAATAGGCTTATTGGCCTGTAATTTTGGGGCAGTGTTTTGTCCTTGCCCGGCTTGTGGAAGACTATTACTTTTGCTTCCTTCCACTGGGAGGGAAAAATATTCAGTCTGAGCATTGCATTAATGCATTCAGCCAGATATTCAAAGGCTTCGTCTGGAAGCTGTTTGAGAACAACTGCTTGTATGCCGTCGTTCCCAGGGGCTTTTCGCGGCTTCATATTCTTGATAGCACGCTTAATTTCTTGGGCCTGGGTGGGGAGAGGCTCAGAGATAGTGGGCTGGTGCAGTTTAGCGCGGAGTTCGCGGTAAATTTGTGCAGTGAATGGCCTGTCACAAGGCTGCAAATTGGGCTGGAATGCTGTTTCTAAGGTGCTTGCGAAAGCTTGCGCCTTGTCCTGGGGAAGAAATGCGAGTCCATTATTTGTTTGGAGGGGTGGAATTTTATCAAATTTATTCAAAATTCGCTTAGTCATTGCCCAGGTACTCCCGTCCTGTACATTGAGCTTCGCGATTTTGGCTTCCCACTGGCTGCTACGCCACAACGAGAGTTCATCTGATATAGCAGTTTGAAGCTCGTTGATTCTGCGTTTAATAATGTGCGTGCGTCGCCGTGTGTATTCGCGGCGCAGTCTGTTCTTTTGCGATATCATATCGCAGATGTATGCTGGCAGCTCGTCATGCATTAACTTAACCTCCTTTTCTGGGATGCACTGGCTAATTCCGTCTTGAATTTTCGCGGTAAAAGTGGTTATAGCGTTTTCTAGATTATCACTATTATTTATTTCGTCGAGTTCTGAAAGATGTAATGACAAAAAATTTTTAAAGCTAACCCAATCTGCATTTTTGTAGTCCCTGACTTTACGAGGTGGGTTCGAGTCGACATTTGCGTCGTCAAAAATTAAATGAACAGGGAAGTGGTCAGACGTTAAGTCGTGTACAACTTCGAGTTCGAATCCCGAGTGCACACGTTTATTAATAACGATGTCTAGAACATCTGGGAGAACCCCCACACGCCCAGTGTCGTGTGTGGGCTCCATGGGAGCATGAATTTGGTAGTTGTGATTTAATTGGTGGTTATAAAGAATTGTACCATTCTGTGTGGCTCGCCTGCTGTTCCACTCTCTATGTTTAGCATTTATGTCTCCTAGAGCGAGGAAGGTCGGGGCCGCCCCATACAGGGCGTCCAGATCAGCCACGCTCAGGGACCTACCTGGTCGCGCATACATAGAAATAATTTTTATGTTTTGCCTGTTAATAGTTAAGTTAATTGCTACTGCTTCGAGATTCTGAAAATCGGGGAGCTGCCATTCAGTGTTTTTTATGCTTTTATGGACAATAAGGGCTACTCCCCCTCCTCTTTGATTAACTCTGTCGCGCCTATAGATTGCATAATTTAGTATAGTAATTCTATCAGTCGGAATTAAGTGGGTTTCATTAATCGCAGCTATTTTTATTTTGTATTTTTCTAAGTGGTGAATTAATTCCGGTATTTTATTTTTAATGCCGCGTGCATTCCAGAATAGGAGGGACTTAAGACTATGGGCCGCGGTTGGTATGCAACACTGGGCCGGATTACGAGCTGCCATTGAGCTTGGCAGCCAGTGTCTGGACGAAGCCCATCATCGCATGGACTTTTTCTGTTAGGGAAACAGATGGGTCGCACCATATAACCATAAGCTGGCACATGGGGACGATTGTGGCCGCCAGATTTTCATCCGTGTTGAAAGTGCGCGACTGTTCGAGCACTTTCTGGAAGTCAGCCAGGCCCGGTTTCGAGGCTGGCTGCTGTTGGGGCGCGGGCGGTGCAGTTGGCAGCATTGGAGCTGCGTCTACCGCCATGCTCGTCTCAGGTGCCGGGGCTACCTGCGGCCGGGAGAGCGCGGTCGTGCGCTTCGCCGGGGCTGGCGCAGCCTTAGCTGCTACGAGCTTATCCTGGGCAGGCTGTCGCGGCCTGTCCTGCCCAGGCTGCGGGGGCCTTTCCTGAGTGGGTCGCGGGGGTTTGCCTTGGCCATTTTTGTGGCCCGTCGGGTGTTTTTTGACCCCCTTCCGCTGCCAGGGGTTGTTCGCCAGCACTGGGTAGTCCAGCTCGTTGTAGCTGGGCTCGCAGTGCTGCTCCAGGGGCGCGAATCGGTTGCCACCTGCCTGCTGCAGGTAGTCGCCGAAGCTCCGGGGAGGAGGGTACCTCGGTGGACCCCAGGGGTTTTGCCTCGGGGGGCCAGAGAAGCCCGGAGGGGGCCGTGGCATCGGTTGCGGCTGGGGCTGCATTGCAGCGCGCCTGTTTTCGCGCAGGTCGCGGCGAGACTGTTGCTCGCGCTGCTTGCGTACCTGGGGCGGAAGGTGCCTGCGGGTCTCTTTTTTATAGACCTGGCAGCCCTTGTAGTTTGCGCAGTGTGCCTCCTTACAATGCGCGCACTTTTTGTGCTCCTGGTTGCCCCCATTGGGGCAGTCGGGAGCGCGGTGTGGCCCGCTGCACCACCGGCACACAGGGGCCGCGTGGCAGGCCTTGCCAACATGGTTATAGCGTTGGCAAACGCTGCATTGGGCGGGGCCTGAGGGGCGCCTGTAGTCGACGACACGCACCAGCATGCCGCCGAACTCTGTCAGGGAGTAGATGCGCTCAGAATCGCACGTCTGAGGCACCTCAATGACCAGGGCGTCGCATTTTTCCCTGCGCAGCCTGTTCTCCAAGAACCAGTGGTTCTGGACAGGCAGGTTCAGGGCTGCAAATTCCTCCTGGAGGAAATCGGTCGGGGTGTGGCGGTGTACTCCGCGCAAGACGAATTTCTTGGGCACTTCGTCTCTCTGAAGGAGGACGGAGTGCTGGGCGCCTATCGCCTTAAGGGCCTGGACTGCCCTTTGGTAGTCCGGGACGGACGCAGGATTGACCTGGATCTCGTCCTTGCCGCGGTTTTGGCAGGTGAACTTTTCCGCCAGGGCCTGCTTGAGGGCGGTGTATACCCTTGGGTACGTGTGCCCCTGGTCTAAAAACACGAACAGGGGCTTCACTCGGAGCTTTTTGGGCGGTGCCGCAGCTCCGGCGGCATGGCCTGCAGTTGGTTGTGGGCGAGGGGGGGAGGGGCCCGCCTCGTCGTCGCTGCTGCCTGCACCGGACACCTCCGTGTGCAGGCGCTTGTTGCGCTTACCAGTGGCAACACTCCAGCCACTGGATTGATCGGAGCTAGGCCCTGAGGGGGCCTCGCTTTCTGTCATCTCGACAGCGTCGCTCATGTCGTCGTGGTAGCCTACGCTCGGGTCCACCCACTGACCGTCCCCCGGGGCTAAGTTAGCCGGGTTCAGGCTAGGCTACAGGGGAGCTAGCTCCCCGGGTGTTGCCGAGTTGTTGGTTGCCAATAACTTACTCTTTACCGCAGCTCTCTCTTACCGCCTGTGCGCATGTAGCACACAGGCACCTTTCAGTACACCGCTGGGTAGCACTAAGAAGTGCTAACCACAGCTTGGGCGTCGACGATCTATAAATTCACGGCGAGCAGCTCCGGGACACGTCCGTCCTCTACCGAAGCGCAGCTGGAACTCCTCTC
>NW_026962134.1:0-6000 GCF_032445375.1 Bacillus rossius redtenbacheri
CAGGTAATTAGGCAGGTAATAAGGCAGGCAATTAGGCAGGCAATAAGGCAGGCAATTAGGCAGTTAATAAGGCAGGCAATTAGGCAGTTAATTAGGCAGTCAATTAGGCAGTTAATTAGGCATACAATTAGGCAGGCAATTAGGAAGTTAAATATGCACTTAATTCGGCAGGCAATTAGGCAGTTATTTAGGCAGGCACTTAGGCAGTTATTTAGGCAGGCAATTAGGCAGTTAAATAGCAGGCAATTAGGCAGTTAAATAGCAGGCAATTAGGCAGTTAATTAGCAGGCAATTAGTCAGTTAATTAGGCATACAATTAGGCAGACAATTAAGCAGGCAAATAGGCAGTTCATTAGGCAGGCATTTAGACAGGTAAAGAGGCAGGTAATTAGGCATTTAATTAGGCACGCAATCATGCAATTAATTAGGCAGGCAATCAGGCAGTTAATAAGGCAGGCAATTAGGCAGTTAATTAGGCATACAATAAGTCAGGCAATTACACAGGCAATAAGGCAGTTAATTAGGCAGTCAATTAAGCGGGCAATTAGGCAGTTTATTAGGCAAGCAATTAAGCAGGCAATTAGCAGTTACTTAGGCAGGCAATTAGGCAGTTAATTAAGCAGCTAATTAGGCAGTAAATTATGCATACAATTAGGCAGGCAATTAGATAGGCAATTAGGCAGGCAATAAGGCAGTTAATTAGGCAGGTAATTAAGGAGGTAAATTTGCGGGCAATTAGGCAGGCTATTAGGAAGGCAATTAGGCAGGCAATAAGGCAAGCAATTAGGCAGGCAATTAAGCAGTTTATTAGGCATTTAATAAGGCAGGCAATGAGGCAGTTAATTAGGCAGGCAATTTGGCAGTTAATTAGGCATACAATTAGGCAGGCAATTAGACAGGCAGAAGGCAGTTAATTAGGCAGGCAATTTGGCAGGCAATTAGGCAGTTAATTAGGCAGGCAATTAGGCAGGCAATTAGGCAGTTAATTAGGCATTTAATAAGGCAGGTAATGAGGCAGTTATTTAGGCAGGCAATTTGGCAGTTAATTAGGCATACAATTAGGCAGGCAATTAGACAGGCAGAAGGCAGTTAATTAGGCAGGCAATTTAAGCGGGCAATTAGGCAGTTAATTAGGCAGGCAATAAGACAAGCAATTAGGCAAGCAATTAGGCCAGCAATTAGGCCGGCAATTAGGCAGGCAATTAGGCAGCAATTAGGCAGGCAATTAGGCATGCAAATAGACAGGCAATTAGGCAGGCAGGCAATTAGGCAGGCAATTAGGCCAATATTTAGGCAGGCAATTAGGCAGTTAATTAGGCACTTAATTAGGCAGGCAATAAGGCAGGTAATTAGGCACTTTATTAGGCAAACAATTAGGCAGGCAATTAGGCAGGCAATTATACAGGCAATTAGGCAGTTTTTAGGAAGGCAATTAGTCAGTTTATAAGGCTGGCAATTAGGCTGGCAATAAGGCAGGAATTTAGAAAGGCAGGCAATTAGGCAGGCAATTAGGCAGGCAATTAGGCAGGCAATTGGGCAGTTAATTAGGCAGGCAATTAGGCAGTTAATAAGGCAACAATTAGGCAGGCAATTAGACAGGCAATATGTCAGTTAATTAGGCAGGCAATTAGGCAGGCAATTAAGCGGGCAATTAGGCAGTTAATTAGGCAGGCATTAGGCAGTTTATTACGCAGATAATTAGGCAGGCAATTAGGCAGTCAATTAGGCAGGCAATTAGGCAGTAATTAGGCAGGCAATTAGGCAGTTAATTAGGCAGACAATTAGGCAGTTAATAAGGCATACAATTAAGCAGGCAATTAGATAGACAATTAGGCAGTTAATTAGGCACTTAATTAGGCAGGAAATTAGGTAGGCAATTAGGCAGTTTAATAAGCAGGCAATTAGGCAGGCAATTAGGCAGGCAATAAGGCAGGCAATTGGGAAGTTAATTAGGCAAGCAATAAGGCAGGCAATTAGGCAGGCAGTAAGGCAGTTAATTAGGCAGGCAATTAGGCAGTTAATAAGGCAGGCAATTGGGCAGTTAATTAGGCAGGCAATTAGGCAGTTAATTAGGCATACAATAAGTCAGGCAATTAGACAGGCAATAAGGCAGGCAATTAGGCAGTTAATTAGGCACCTAATTAGGCAGGCAATTAGGCAGTTAATTAGGCAGGCAAATTAGCAGGTAATATTGCACTTTATTAGGCAGGCAATTTGGCAGTTAAATAGGCAGGCAATTAGTTAGTTAATAAGGCATACAATTAGGCAGGCAATAAGATAGACAATTAGGCAGTTAATTAGGCACTTAATTAGGCAGGCAATTAGGCAGGCAATTAGGCAGGCAATTAGGCAGTTTATTAGGCTGGCAATTAGGCAGTTAATTAGGCAGGCAATTAGGCATATAATTAGCCAGGCATTTAGGCAGTTAAATAGGCAGGCATTCAGGCAAATAATTAGGCAGGCAATTAGGCAGTTAATTAGGGAGGCAATTAGGCAGGCAATTTAGCGGGTAATTAGGCAGTTAATTAGGTAAGTAATTATGCAGGCAATTAGGCAGGCAATTAGGCAGGCATTTAGGCAGGCAATTAGGCAGGCAATTAGGCAGATAATTAGGCAGGCAATTAGGCAGTCAATTAGGCAGGCAATTAGGCAATAATTAGCCAGGAATTTAGGCAGTTAATTAGGCAGTTAATTAGGCAGGCAATTAGGCAGTTAATTAGGCAGGCAATTAGGCAGTTTATTAGGCTGGCAATTAGGCAGTTAATTAGGCAGGCAATTAGGCAGTTAATTAGGCAGGCAATTAGGCAGTTAATTAGGCAGGCAAATTGGCAGGTTATTTCGCACTTTATAAGGCAGGCAATTTGGCAGTTAATTAGGCAGGCAATTAGGCAGTTAATAAGGCATACAATTAGGCAGGCAATAAGATAGACAATTAGGCAGTTAATTAGGCACTTAATTCGGCAGGCAATTAGGCAGTTAATTAGGCAGGCAATTAGGCAGTTTATTAGGCTGGCAATTAGGCAGTTAATTAGGCAGGCAATTAGGCAGTTAATTAGGCAGGCAATTAGGCAGTTAATTAGGCAGGCAAATTGGCAGGTAATTTTGCACTTTATTAGGCAGGCAATTTGGCAGTTAATTAGGAAGGGAATTAGGCAGTTAATAAGGCATAAAATTAGGCAGGCAATAAGATAGACAATTAGGAAGTTAATTAGGCACTTAATTAGGCAGGCAATTAGGCAGTTAATTAGGCAGGCAATTAGGCATATAATTAGCCAGGCATTTAGGCAGTTAAATAGGCAGGCATTCAGGCAAATAATTAGGCAGGCAATTAGGCAGTTAATTAGGGAGGCAATTAGGCAGGCAATTTAGCGGGTAATTAGGCAGTTAATTAGGTAAGTAATTATGCAGGCAATTAGGCAGGCAATTAGGCAGGCATTTAGGCAGACAATTAGGCAGGCAATTAGGCAGATAATTAGGCAGGCAATTAGGCAGTCAATTAGGCAGGCAATTAGGCAATAATTAGCCAGGAAATTAGGCAGTTAATTAGGCAGTTAATTAGGCAGGCAATTAGGCATTTATTTAGGCAGGCAATTAGGCAGTTAATTAGGCAGTTTATTAGGCAGATAATTACGCAGGTAATTAGGCAGTTTTTTAGGCAGGCAATTAGGCAGTTAATTAGGCAGGCACTTAGGCAGGCAATTAGGCAGACTATTAGACGGGCAAACAATTAGGCAGGCAATTAGGCAGTCATTAAGATAGGCAATTAGGCAGGCAATAGGCAGTTAATTAGACAGGCAATTAGGCAGGAAATAAGGCAGTTAATTAGGCAGGCAATTAGGCAGTTAATAAGGCACTTAATTAGGCAGGCAATTAGGCAGTTAATTAGGCATACAATAAGGTAGGCAATTAGATAGGCAATTAGGCAGGCAATAAGGCAGTTAATTGGGCAGGCAATTAGGCAGGCAATTAGGCAGGCAATTAGACAGTTAATTAGGCAGGCAATCATGCAGTTAATTAGGCAGGCAATAAGGCAGTTAATTAGGCAGGCAATTAGGCGGTTAATTAGGCAGGCACTTGAGCAGGCAATTAGGCAGGATATTAGACAGGCAGACAATTAGGCAGGCAATTAGGCAGTTAATTAATCAGGAAATTAGGCAGGAAATTAGGCAGTTAATTAGGCACTTTATTAGGTTTGCAATTAGGCAGTTTATTAGGCAGGCAATTAGGCAGTTAATTAGGCAGGCAATTAGGCAGATAATTAGCCAGGCATTTAGGCAGTTAAATAGGCAGGCAATAAGGCAAATAATTAGGCAGGCAATTAGGCAGTTAATTAGGGAGGCAATTAGGCAGGCAATTTAGCGGGTAATTAGGCAGTTAATTAGGTAAGTAATTATGCAGGCAATTAGGCAGGCAATTAGGCAGGCAATTAGGCAGGCAATTAGGCAGGCAATTAGGCAGTAAATTAGGCAGATAATTAGGCAGGCAATTTGGCAGTCAATTAGGCAGGCAATAAGGCATTAATTAGGCAGGAAATTAGGCAGGAAATTAGGCAGTTAATTAGGCACTTGATTAGGTTTGCATATAGGCAGTTAATTAGGCAGGCAATTAGGCAGTTATTTAGGCAGTTTATTAGGCAGATAATTACGCAGGTAATTAGGCAGTTTATTAGGCAGGCAATTAGGCAGTTAATTAGGCAGGCACTTAGGCAGGCAATTAGGCAGACTATTAGACAGGCAAACAATTAGGCAGGCAATTAGGCAGTTACTAAGGCAGGCAATCAGGCAGTTAATTAGGCACTTAATTAGGCAGGCAATTAGGCAGTTAATTAGGCAGGCAATTAGGCAGTTAATTAGGCAGGCAAATTGGCAGGTAATATTGCACTTTATTAGGCAGGCAATTTGGCAGTTAATTAGGCAGGCAATTAGGCAGTTAATAAGGCATACAATTAGGCAGGCAATAAGATAGACAATTAGGCAGTTAATTAGGCACTTAATTAGGCAGGAAATTAGGCAGGCAATTAGGCAGGCAATTAGGCAGTTTATTAGGCAGGCAATTAGGCAGTTAATTAGGCAGGCAATTAGGCAGGCTTTTAGACAAGCAAACAATAAGGCAGTCAATTAGGCAGTTAATTAGGCAGGCAATGAGGCAGTTAATTAGGCACTTAATTAGGCAGGCAATTAAGCAGTTAATTATGCACTTAATTAGGCAGGCAATTAGGCAGGAAATTTGGCAATTAATTAGGCAGACAATTAGGCAGTACATTAGGCAGTTAAATTGGCAGGCAATTAGACAGGCAATTAGGCAGGTAATTAGGCAGGAAATTAGGCAGGTAATTAGGCAGGCAATTAGGCAGGCAATAAGGCAGGCAATTAGGCAGTTAATAAGGCAGGCAATTAGGCAGTTAATTAGGCAGGCAATTAGGCAGTTAATTAGGCACTTAATTAGGCAGGCAATTAGGCAGTAAATAGCAGGCAATTAGGCAGTTAATTAGCAGACAATTAGGCAGTTAATTAACATACAATTAGGCAGGCAATTAAACTGGCAATCAGGCAGTTAATTAGGCAGGCAATTAAGTAGGCAATTAGGCCGTTAATTAGGCAGGCACTTAGACAGGCAATTAGGCAGGAAATTAGACAGGCAGACAATTAGGCAGGCAATTAGGTAGTCAATTAGGCAGGCAATTAGGCAGTCAATTAGGCAGGCAATTAGGCAGTAAATTAGGCAGGCAATTAAACAGTAAATTAGGCAGTTAATAAGGCAGGCAATTAGGCATTTACTTAGGCAGGCAATAAGGCAGGCAATTAGGCAGTTTATTAGGCAGAAATTACGCAGGTAATTAGGCAGTTTATTAGGCAGGCAATTAGGCAGTTAATTAGGCAGGCACTTAGGCAGGCAATTAGGCAGACTATTAGACAGGCAAACAATTAGGCAGGCAATTAGGCAGTTAATAAGGCAGGCAATTAGGCAGTTGATTAGGCACTTAATTAGGCAGGCAATTAG